>NC_138204.1:77682546-77742546 GCF_964194415.1 Vipera berus
GTCCAAGAATCAAAGAGTCCAAGCAATAAACAGGAAGAAGAATCATGAGCTGGAAAGCCAACAGTTATCTCCAATAAAGACTGCAAGCAAAACAGCTCCCAAATCTGTCTGCTGACAGCTGGTTGCAATCATTCATGGCTCGCCTTTTGCCTAGCAAGGAGTCTCATTGAGGAGCATTTTTCTGCTCACCTCTTTAGCCATCTAGACCTGAGAATGGAGGGCTGTGCCTTGTCATCTGACTGCTCCAGCTGAACAGGAGATGCCTGTGGCTGATCATTTTCAATTGACTCCTGGCTTAGTGGGTCCAAAGGCTAACATTCCTGAAGCACAGACTCAGATGGAGCAACACTGTCAGAGTCAAGGTCAGAGTCATATCCTGAACTGTGGCTCATCACAGCTATTGTTAAGGGGATTGTTGGCTGGAGATTGTTAAAACATGCCTCTTGGTTAGGTACCATAGGAAGTTTGGTGATTGTAGAGAAAATACCACTATCTTTTCAGGCCAAAATAATTGTTATTATTGCACACTATATTATCCTTTCATCTCCACAAAAGCAGAGCACACACACCCCCATTACCATTTTGGGATTGCAGCAGGTAGACTTTGAAACTAAAATTTGTCAGAGGTTTCAAATAACATTTGCCACAGGCCTAAAACAGGAGTCGCTCCAGGTTTAGAGGACTCAGTAAGCATTTCTCTACATAAAAGAGACACACCAGGGAATAACAAGTGGTGTTTGCCCACCAACAGTTCAAAATGGTTTGACCTTGTAAACATAGCCAGCAGACTGGTGACAGATCACTCCATTTGTAGAGTAACAATTTCCTCCAGATGGGAGAGGACACAGTGGCAAAGGAAAGCTTCACTGCCAGATAAAGTGGAGATTTCACCCAAACAAAAGGACAGTATGAAGAGACAGTAGACAGAAAGGATTCATCCCTTTGTCAGCCTGTTATCTTAGATCACAGAATTCCCTCTTCTCTGTGAATGTGGCTTTTGTCTGAAAGCTGCTTGCACAGGATGCGACAATATCTATGCTGTACAATATGGACTTGTTAATGCTAGAAGTGTGATGTAGTGGTTAATATATTTGTCAGCCCAATCTCTGACACCCTGCTTACAGTTCATATGCTGCCATGAAGAAATAAGGAAGAGGCCTTGTCTGTTGCGGCCTTTCTGTTTAGTTCCAGGGAGTCAAAAGGTGACATCTACCAGGCCAAAGGCAGCTAAGCTGCCAAATCAAACTGCACCAAGCGGACAATGAGCCAGTGAAATTTTGCTGCTTGCAATAATGTTTAGGTTCAGCTTGAAGTTCAAAAACTGTGTTTTAAAATTGCACGAGTGCCTATTTCACATATGCCAGCATATATTCTTAATGCAATAAGTGTCTGGCTGTTTCAGGACTTTTATATATGACTTCCCTACTTTCCTTGCTGGAAGTCACAGACAACAATGGTTGAGAGAAAGTGAACTGCAATATTGTCAGCATTGTACTGAAGAGGTGTTTTTCAGGCTTTGCTTTTCTCTCTCTGTGGACTGATACTAGAGAACCTTAACCGATATTATTGTAAGGATCTTTGTTACCATCCAGCTGGGTTCAAGTAAGGGTTGCCTATTCTCCCATGTATAATAAATGTCACAGCACACGTGGGTGGTTTCCCATTGTATGTGGTCCTGAACTTTTATTGCTGGGCTTTGGTTGCATACTCAGGGTTGTTAGACAGAGTTGCTAGAGAGAGATACGATCTGTCCCTTTTGTTCTGTGTAACGGGAGATCAGTTCGAGCTTGTCTGGCTCTGGAAAAGTCACTTGGGCATTTTGAAGTAGAATATGTATTGTCAGATTAAATCATGACACATTCTTGGTTCTATTTCCAGCATTGCACTTCCCTTATTTCATCTGAATATAGTATTTAGTTCTAAATATATGCATATGCACATATGCCACGGTGAGAGCAAGCAACCTACACCACCATTTGCATTTGGATATTTAGCATTAATATTTATTGATAATTGACCAATGCATGGTTATAGTTACGATATATTCTAAAATTCTATGAGACACTTACTCTAAGAATATCCTCCTCCTCCTGTTTTAGCTCCTTCCTCCCCATCCTTTCATCCTACCTAGAGGGAGGGAACATAAATTTTAATAAGAATTTTGCACTGTTTTAATTGTTTTCATATTTTATGATGTACACCACCCAGAGCCACTTGTTTAGATGGATGGCTATAGAAATCAATCAAATAAATAATCCAGATCTGTACTGGATAATAGCTGATCATCAATTTACAGAACTCAAGGGTCTTGACTATGAGCGGCTTGAAATCTTACTATAGGCAGATTATGAACACAGCTCAAGAGCCATACAATCTACTTAAGGTAGCAGGAAAGTTGTAAAAGTTCAAATAACAGAGTTGGAAGAAGAGATCTTGGAAGTCTTCTAGTCCAAACCCCTGCTTCTTCTTAAAAGCCTCCAGTGATGGAGCACCCAGAATTTCTGAAGGCAAGCCATTCCACTGGTTAATTGTTCTCATTAACAACTGTTAATTGTTAGGAAATGTCTCCCTTTGGTCAGCATATAACCTGTTTTATCCACTGTAAGCTCTCCTCTATTTCAATCACAAGGACAGATGGCAATGTTATCTTTACAGCTTTAATGCAGGGTGAAGTAAGCAAAGCTTTTGGTGGATTCTCCGGGCTTTGTTGCCCATCCTGCCAAGCATCACCTGCCAATGGAAAAAACAAAAACGTCCAATTGTCCTTCTAACATTAGCAAGGCTGAGGCTAGGATAAGATTCTTCTAAAGTGGCACATAAAAAATCTGACAGAGGCTGGCTGACTCTGTAGCCATGCAGGATCTTTAATTGATAACCCCATAGGGTCTGTCAGTTGTTTTGAGAACTGATAAACAAGCAATAGGGGGCTGACTTCCTGATTTTCCTGAGAATCTCCCCCAGTATTGGCCTTCTGCTGCCAAGGCTAGGAAGAATTGCAAGAAAGCAGGGAACAATCTCTCGTCTTTCTGATCAACCGTTGTGAGCCTTCTCTTCCTGCTTCCTCTCCATGGCTGGAAGAAGCAGCAGGGAGAAATGGTCCTTATATTTTAGATCTCAGTTACTAGGGCATTGACATCATGGTTTGGGGGACATGAGGGCAACCTAAAATATGGGATGATGATGATGATATTGCAGTTAATGAAAATAATGGACCAAACAAAGAGCAACAAGCAAATCAAGAACCAAGAGAGTTACCTAGGAAATAGGACAGGTATAAATAGACAACAGCTAGGTGCTGATGAATTATATTGTCCAATAAGAAAATGCAAGCTGCAACAGGTTATACTGCATCATGGTTTTTTTTTTAAATGAAACCTGAAGTGCATCTTTTACTGGATCATTTCTGTTTAGAAACATGAAAAAAAAAACTTCAGTTGAAAAATTAGCACAAGAAGAGGCTTTGAAAAACCTTCAGTTCAGAAGGAATACATTCAAATGTGTGTGTATGTGCTTCCAAATTTTATTTTAGAATAGAATAGAACTGGAAGAACCCTTGGAGGCCACCTAGTCCAGCCCTCTGCTCAAGTAGGAGAACCTATACCATTTCAGACAAGTGACTGTCTAGTGCAGGGGTGTCAAACTCAATTTCATTGAGGGCCGCATCAGCATTGCGGTTGCCCTCAAGGGGCCGGGTGGGTATGGCCTGGGTGGGCGTGGCCTACTGGGTGGGCGTGGCTAGAGTGCGTATGGCCTACTGGGTGGGCATGGCCAGCTCTACATGGTTCGCATCAAGGGTGCCTATGGGGGCCTGGGCAGGAGTGGGACAGATCTGAGGGTCTCTGGCAGAAGGAGGGTCTCTGGGCCAGGGCCAAGGCAGTGGGGGCCATTCCCTCACTGTTTCTAGGATGGCTTCGCGGGCCACATGAAACCACTTCGCGGGCCGGATCTGGCCCCCGGGCCTTGTGTTTGACATGTCTGGTCTAGTGTCTTAAAAACCTCCAGTGATGGAGCGCCCATGATTTTGGGAGGCAAACTGTTCCATTGGCTAATCATCCTCACTGTTAGGAACTTTCTCCTTAATTAATAATCCTTAATTTTATTAACTTCTCTTTTTTTCCCTCTTAATGAGTTTAAAAAGTCATTAAGAATTCAGAACACTAGTACTGTATCATCAGTGTTTTAATTTTACTCAGTCCTCATCCATTTCTTCCATCTTCCTCAACATATGAAGCTTCTAATATAAACTTGATTGGTTGTTGTTAGTAGTTGTTTTGGTTTGGTTTGGTTTTTTTTATGCCACTAAATCACCATGACAAACCTTCTGCCCTCAGTACTGTCTGACTTCCATTTGCTGCTGTTATTTGCAAGCTCTCTATGGCTGGCTTCACACTGGCTGCTTTCTGAATCCACATCAGGATTGCCTGGCATCAAAAGTCAAGAAATTAGTCTATTATTTTATCTTTTATAGGATTGATATTGATATTTTCATATTTGCCACATGACCAAGCTGAATTGGCACTAAGAAAAAAAAGATTTATTAGGTGCTAACCATTTACTTTGGTTCAAGAAAATGAGGGCATACAGTGGGTTTTGTTGTTGTTTTGGGTACATTCAAGATTTCTGACCACTGGACTGCTCCTTGCAGGGGGGGGGGGTGGCAAGATTTCAGAAGTTTGTCCTTGCCTGCTTCTTAGGGTTGAGACAGAATGGCTGACCCAATGTCACCCAATTGGCTTTGTGCCTCATGTAAGACTAGAACTCATACCCTCCTAGTTTTTTACCTAGTGCCTTAACCACTACAGCAAACTGGCTCTCTTACTTTCAACTAAAAAAAAAAACCAACAAAACACCTGGATATTACAAAGGGTCAATGGGAAGAGTTTAAATTCTTTAAGTGGGTGTAGGAACCTTATTCTATATATTCTATATGGATTTTTAAAAATATAATAATTGATAGCTAAATTAGATGGCTACATATCTATATTAGACATTATATTCTACATTAGAAAATACTAAAATAGTAATAGGCTTCCTAAAGTAAACATTTGTTCCTCTTGCTGTATTCCATAAAAACAAATCATTCTATACTTTTGTTTATTGTGCATGTGCACACACATATGCTGTCATACACACATATGTAAATTATTCCTAGGCCATAACTTCTAACAGTCACTTATACCATAGATCAATTTAAGACAGATACACATGTCAAACAATGGTATAATTATTTTGAATCACCCATTCAAAGTTGTTGCTAAGATTCTAAGCTTTGAACTCCATTTTACTGAGGTTAGTAAAAATCAAAATTCTGGATTCATTGCTCTTAATTCCAAACAAACAAACAAACAAACCAGTTTAACACAATGGCATCAGCTTTACCAGTTAAATAGGGAAACTCAATTTGTATGACACTCAACTAGCAACAACAGATTAGTCTGAGATTTTAAGATTTTAATCCAAAAAATACTTTTAAATGCTTAATTTAGATTCAGACCTAGAGCTCTGTCTGAAATGGAAAGAATGGTCAAGGAAATTAAATGTATAATCCAACTGGAAAAGGTGGAAGTCAAGCAAAAATTTAGGATTTAAAGTTGGGTAATAGATAGGGTCAAAAAATAAATTCAGAGCAATTTTATGTATTATGCAAATAACAGATTTGCCTTCAGATCCTCGGACAAGCGCTGGCTCTTCGGCTTTGAAACGGAGATGAGCACCAGCCCCTAGAGTCGGAAACGACTAGCACGCATGTGCGGGGGAACCTTTACCTTTTTAACTACATTATTCCCTATAATATTGAATTCTTTTATTCATTCCTTTGAATGGGTATTAAATATATGAATTATAAAAACCTGATTACTGTGTGCACACTAATTAAAAAAAGCTCTTGATTAGCCTGAGGCTTGCTTAGTTATAAATAATATGATATGCATCTTCTATTTCATATAACCTGTGAAATGACCTTCAGAATTAGGCCATTTAAAGGCCAGTGGAAATAACAGGTTACAAAGTAAAAGCAATGGCAATTGTAGAAGAAGAATAAAAAATTAATAATACAAACTGTAAATGTTCACCAGAAATGTTTAAAAAGGTTTTCCCTTATTGACCTCAAATAATAAGAAACAAGGGCTGTGCAACCATCTGGATTCAAAGGCAGAAAGGTTTCAGGAGATCCAGAGATGGTTTGATCAGATATATTGGCAATTCTTTAGTGTTTTTTTAATGCATTTTTTCCTCGTGTGGCTGCCCTTTATGATTACAGTGCAGTCCTGGGGTGTGCATGTGTATATATTTAGAAAACTGACAATAAAAGCGTGTGTCATGTCAGGAACCCATATCATTTGCATTGTTTGTCTGGAGTGCCACATAAGAAATCTGAGTCTTCTAATGAATCTACTGAAGATGATAATAAAACCATAGGTCTCCATTCTGAGTTGTTCAAAACTTGCAAAAAAAAAACATTATAAACTATAGAATCTGGAAAGTTTGTTGGTACAATTCTTTGTGGAAAAGGACTTGAGGGCAGTAAGTCTTTGTGATGAACTAAGTTTCTATTTTCTGTTTAAAATTCACGATACGTGTTGCCCAACATTTTAGAGAAATTCAGTACTTAAGTTCAGCTATCACCCAGACTTTGGATAACTCATTATAGGATTGGATTTACACATCCAGTCATGTAATTGATTATGGTGCACATACTATGTGCATCAATTAGTATAACATGGGAATAAGTGAAAATAGTAAAAATTAAGCCTTGAAATCTAAATTTCCAGAATGTTGCAAGGAGTTGGACTAGAAGACCTCAAAGGTCCCTTCCAACTCTATTATTGTATATTCTATGTTCTTTGAATTAAACTTTGCTGATCAATATTTTTTTATTTATTTATCCTGCCTGTCTTGTTTTTACAAATAACTCAAGGTGGCAAACATAGCCAACATACCTTCCTTCTCTTAATTTTCCTCACAACATCAACTCTCTGAGGTGTGTTGGGCTGAAACAGGATGATTGAATTCCATGACTAAAACTGGACTTGAACTTACTGTCTCCTGCTTTCTAATCTGATGCCTTAACCACTAGACCAAACTGGCTCTTGGTCAACATAATATCAACAAAAACAGCAGTTCTGATTTTGCACGATTTCTATTTTTACACTGTTCTCATATTCATTTATATGACAAATTGTTATCATTATTGAGCAAAACAGGTAATTGAAACTGTTAAAAAATTACAACATTTTAGCAGGAAAGCAGCATAATTCTTTAGTCAATGAATGTGTTATTTTAACTTAATTACTCTAAGAAGACATTGTAAGCTGCTCCATGTCTGGTTTATTCATTGGAGTGTTATAGAAGCCTAAGTAAATAAATGCTAATCTATTTTCACATCATGGATTAAAAACAAAATTAAGAGGAACTTGCCAACAATGCCCTGTAGGAAATTGAATTTCCGCTTAAATATTTAAATCTTGCTTTAAGATAATGGTACAGATTCAGGATTCATCAACAGTCCTTCCGGAATATCACCTTAACTAGTTTTTTATTGCATTAAGTGTTCAGCAGTTGACTGGTTGTTTCTGGTGGATTAATTTTAATCTCGTGAAAATATTACTACTGATTTAGTCTTCACAGCTAATAAAGGCACAAATAACACTGGAGGCACAGTGTCTCATAAACTAAGGATTACAGTTCATCAATAAACATATGAAACACTCTGAACATGATTCTTGAGAGTGAAACTTTTTGTCTATTATTAGTTGGGTTTTTAACAAGAAGGAACTTAATATGTAGTGCGAGTAATTAAATTCATCTACAATCTCTTATTGTGAAGCATGCTTGCAGAGAAAAGCTTATAGTAAAACTGAGATTCCAGTCTATTCATTCATTCGGTAAGTCTAGCTGGCATTGCCTATTGGGACCAAGCTGTGTACTGCTGTATCAGTGAATAGCCTGGGTCTTCCATCCAATTCCTTAAAAAGAAGTCCATGGAAGTATCTGCTTGGCAGCTTAACAAGATCATTAATGTATATGAGATAAAGTGAAATAGATGCTCCCTAAGTATCCTTGTAAAAAGAAAGATGTTTTTCAACAAGCTGTAAATTACAAAACTGGATTAAGCAGCTCAGGTCTTGAGGCATAATATGAAAAGTTTCCTCATTGCATCAGATCTGAAAGCATCGGTATTAAACAAATTCTTGTCCCCTTTCTTTGACTTAAGAAATTATCCTATTGGCATTTCACTTGCACAGCAAAACATGTCAGACTTATTGAAAGAGGCCCAGCAAGATCAGTGTGAGCCTTCCTTAGTAACATCTACTGTATTTCCAGTGATAGCAACATCACAAGATATCATTTATTCCTATTTTTCTTGAATTTATTTCCCATCTTGTTTTTAAAAGTGCTTAAACAATTTCTTGTAGTCAATAACCATAACAAAGAACTGAAATGCTCAAACAAATATCTTTATTATGCCTACCAAGATAGGATTGGGAATAGTTTGTACAACAATGATGTGAAATGCTGTGAGTCACAAGTCAAGTTGTTTCAAATAAACAGATTTATAAGAAAAATGCTTTCAATGCATGCCGATAGCATGCTGGCTCCACTTCAAGTTTAGGCACTTACTGGAAAAGTTTTATTTATCTTGGCATTTGACACTTTCTGACAACACTACAGTTGCACTAATTTATGAGAATTTTATATAGTCAAGTTGTTTTAGTGTAATTGTATTATTGTAGTTTATTGCTGAAGCATTGGACATATTGTAGGCTTATGCACTATTTCTAGAATCCCTCCTCAACATTTCATTTAGCTGAATATCCAAACAGGTGTGTTTTCTCGTTATGCATATCTAGAAGATCCTGAGATGACTTTGAAACAGATGCCCAGAGTAATTGACAGGCTGTAGCTACTTCATAGCTTTAAACAGAGAATCCAGATTGGTGCTTTGATCAAAACAGCGCTTGCCCCCCCACCTGCCTCCTTTGCTCATAGCTCGGCCAGTGCCATGGTGGAAGCCTGGGAAAAGGCAGCCACAGAAACTCTCGACCGAGTTGTACCCATGCGGCCCCTGACCCATTGCAGATCCCAGTGGGCTCCATGGTTTTCTACGGAGCTCCGGGAGATGAAACGTCAGAGACGGGGCCTAGAGAGCTGTTGGAGATCCAGCCGATCCGAATCTGACCGATCGCGACTAAGGTCCTTTACGAGGTCTTATCTCGCGGCACTAAGGAGGGCAAGGTCTAATTACTTTGCTACCCTTATCGCGTCCGCAGATAATCGCCCGACCGCCCTGTTTAGGGTGACCCGCTCCCTCCTTAATCTAGAGGTGAAGGAGGATCCCTTGCAGGGTCGTGCTGAGGAATTTAGCCAACATCTGCTGGACAAAATCGCTCGGATCCGGACCAGTCTGGATTCCAACTGGGCAGAGTCTGACGATGAGAACATGGACAGTCTTGTTTTTTTTTGTTTTTTTTTATTGAAGAGTTTTAAAATACAGTTTTCCTTTAAGAATCCCCCCTTCCCCCTCCCTCCTCCCCCCTCCCTACCTCCCCCCCTCCCCCCCCGACTTCCCAGAGCTAAATACAAGGTATATATATAAAAAGCAATCATAAACAATCATATACTAACAATTATAAACTCTAAAATCCATCACTCTCTAGCTTATATAAGATAAAACAAATAATAATAATATTGAATATGTATAAAAAAAAAAAAAACTAAGATAATAAAGAAAAAAAACACGAAGGAAGACTTATTCAAATGCTACATAAAACTTCTTAACCCTATACTTGTTCTGGATAAAATCAATCCATTTTCTCCATTCCATAATATAGCGTTCTTGCGAATGATCTTTCAAATAGGCCGAAATCTTCGCCATCTCTGCCAGGTCGGAAACCTTTAAAGTCCACTCCTCTATGGTCGGCAGTTCCTCTTTCTTCCAGTATTGGCCTATCAAAAGTCTTGCCGCCGTAATTAAATTCAACATCAACTTGGTGTCCACAACTGTGGCATCTGTAATTATTCCCAACAAAAAAAATTGCGGACAAAACTTTATGCTCTGTTTAAAAATCTTCTGCATGTTCCACCAGACTTTTATCCAAAAAGCCTTAACCTTTTTACAAGTCCACCATATGTGAAAATATGTTGCATCTTCATCACCGCACCTCCAACATTTAGGCTGATAATTCGGATACATACTTGCAAGCTTTTTGGGATCTAAATGCCATCTATAAAACATTTTGTAAAAATTCTCTCTTAAATTTTGAGCTTGTGTAAATTTTACGTTCCTCACCCAAATCTTTTCCCACGTGTCCATTGTGATAACTTCCTGGATATTTTTGGGCCCATTTTATCATACAATCCTTAACAAGCTCTGTTTCTGAGTCAATCTCTATCAATGCAAGATATATCCGTTTGATATGTGCTGGTCCCTGATTCCTGATTTGCTTTATCAAATTTTCATCAGTCATTGTAAATCCATTTTTCTGGTCTTCTTTCCACCTGGCCCGTAACTGAGTATATTGAAACCAATTTTGAACAACTTTCTCTTCTCGCAAGAGGCTATATGATTTCAAACACCAAACATTTCTTTCCAAACTGAGAATCTCCTTGTACGTAGTCAAATCATGTTTAAAGCCAGCATGTATATTTTCTATTGCGTGTTTTGGAATTGCCCACAATGGTATCTTGCAACTTAACTTATGTCTGTACTTCTTCCAAACTCTCAGCAATGCCTGTCTTAAAATATGCACCCTAAACACGTTGTCTACCTTCTTATCATACAACAAATATGCATGCCAGCCAAACAACAAATCGTGGCCCTCAAGATTTAATAACCTCCCTTGCGTCAAATTAATCCAGTCACTTATTCCTACTAATGC
This sequence comes from Vipera berus, assembly GCF_964194415.1. Taxonomy (NCBI): domain Eukaryota; kingdom Metazoa; phylum Chordata; class Lepidosauria; order Squamata; family Viperidae; genus Vipera; species Vipera berus. Next base: position 77,693,424 of record NC_138204.1, read on the forward strand.
AGCAGCTTCATAATATAATTTAAAATTAGGCAATTTAAGGCCACCTCTCTCACGAGTATCCTGCATAATCTTAAGTTTAACTCGTGGTTTTTTCCCTGCCCACACAAATTTATTGATACCTCGCTGCCATTCCTCCAGATTGGAATCTTTCTTAAGAATCGGTATCATTTGAAATAAAAATAAAAATTTAGGCAGGACATTCATTTTTACTGCTGCAATCCGTCCCAACAAAGACAATTGCAATTTTTTCCAACTCTCCAATTCTTTTTGAATTTTCCCCCATAATTTTTCATAATTATTTTTATATAGCTTTGTATTAGAGGGCGACAAAATCACCCCCAAATATTTAACCCTTTTAACAATCTCAAATCCAGTTAATCCTTCTAAAAGGGCCTTTTGCGATGTTGTCATATTTTTGGCCAAAATTTTTGTTTTTTGTACATTAACCTTAAATCCAGAAACCTTCCCATATTGTGTTATTATCTCCATCAGGTCCACAACAGAGTTCTCTGGCTGGGTCACTGTAACAACCAGATCGTCTGCGAATGCTCTCAATCTATAGTCCTGATCTCCAATTTGAATCCCCTTAATTTTTTCTGAATTCCGAATTTTAACCAATAATATCTCTAATGTTAACACAAATAACAAGGGCGATAATGGACACCCTTGCCTTGTGCCCTTCTCAATATTACATGCTTCTGTCAAGCTATTATTAACTATAATTCGGGCAGTTTGTTTTTGATATAATGCCCTAATCGGTTGTAAAAAATTTTTCCCAAAATCCATTTTATCTAAAACTTTCAACAAAAATTTCCAATTCAATTGATCAAAAGCTTTTTCAGCATCTAAAAAAATTAGCACTGCAGCAATCTGGTTGTTCCTTTCCAAGAACATGGACAGTCTTGTTGATGTTACCTGGGAAGAGTTCGATCCTGTGACTCTGGACGAGGTAGAAAGGATCATGAGGAAGCTAAGCTCCACTACATCCTTATTGGGCCCGTGCCCCTCCTGGCTGGTTTATGCGGCTCAGGATGGGACACGAGGCTGGATCCATGCAGTGGTAACTGCCTCATTAAAAGAGGGCAGTTTCCCCACAGCCTTGAAAGAAGCAGTGGTGAGACCCCTCCTCAAAAAGCCTTCCCTGGACCCAGCTGTTTTAAACAACTTTCGCCCGGTCTCCAACCTTCGCTTTCTTGCGAAGGTTGTTGAGAGCGTAGTGGCGCATCAGCTTCCTCTGTTCCTTGAAGATACTGATTATCTAGACCCGTACCAATCGGGTTTCAGGCCCGGACACAGCACGGAAACGGCATTGGTCGCTCTGATGAATGATCTCTGGCGGGCTCGGGACAGGGGTCATTCCTCTGTCCTGGTCCTATTAGACCTCTCTGCGGCTTTTGATACCATCGACCATGGTATCTTACTGCGGCGTCTCAGGAGATTGGGAGTGGGAGGCACTGTTCTTCAGTGGTTCTCCTCCTACCTTCTGGAACGTTCACAGTGGGTGTCGGCGGGTGGCCAGAGATCAACCCCAAGGCCTCTCATTTATGGAGTTCCTCAGGGGTCGGTCCTCTCACCTCTCCTGTTTAACATCTATATGAAGCCGCTAGGTGAGATCATCCGTGGTTTTGGAGTGGGATATCATCAGTATGCTGATGACACCCAGCTTTTCATCTCAACCCCAAACCACACCAGTGATGCCCTCGACGTGATGTCCCGTTGCCTGGAAGCGGTCCGGGAATGGATGGGGAGGAACAGGCTTCAACTCAACCCGGACAAGACTGAATGGCTGTACATACCGGCATGTCAGGATATTCAGATTATTCCATCTCTAAATATCGGGGGCGAGTTAATACCCCCCGTAGATAAGTCTCGCAATCTGGGTGTCATCTTAGATTCACAGCTCTCCTTAGAAGATCATATAGGAGCTGTGACTAGAGGGGCCTTCGCCCAGGTTCGTCTGGTGCGCCAGCTGCGACCGTATCTGGACCTGGATGCCTTGCATACAGTCACCCATGCACTTGTGACCTCTTGTCTTGACTACTGCAACGCTCTTTACATGGGGCTGCCCTTGAGAACCACTCGGAAGCTTTAGCTGGTGCAGAGTGAAGCTGCACGAGTGCTTTTGGGGGTCTCCCGATACTCCCATATTACACCTCTGCTCCGTGAGCTGCACTGGCTTCCAGTTGCCTTCCGGGTGAAATTCAAGGTGCTAGTGATGACATACAAAGCCCTACATGGCGTGGGTCCGGATTACCTACAGGAGCACCTACTGCCAGCGTCAACATCCCTCCGTCCTGTGCGCTCCCACAGAGAGGGCCTCCTCAGGGTCCCACCGGTCAGAGAATGTCGACTGGTGACCCCCAGGGAAAGAGCATTCTCGGTGGGTGCGCCAATCCTTTGGAACCGCTTACAAGCTGAAATCCAGATGGCCCCCGACCTTCGCTCCTTCCAGCGTGATCTAAAAACTTATCTATTCCAACAAGCCGGCCTGGCCTGATGGATTTGGGTTTTAAAATTTTCTCACTTTATTGCTTTATTGTATTCTTACTTTATTGCTCTGTACACCGCCCTGAGTCCTCCGGGAGAAGGGCGGTATATAAAACAAACAAACAAACAAACAAACAAACAAACAAACAAACAAACAAATAAATAAATAAATAAAAGCATGTGTTTGCATGTTTTGTCCATATATTATGTTATCTCTAAGAAATGTTGGATTGCTGTTCACACCACCAACAAAAGTAATTGTGACTCATGAGTTGTCACTAAGAGATACAAGTCACTTCTTGGTGCACTTCCTGCAATTTCATCTCCACAACTCTGGGGGTGTGGGCACCACAGGTTGGGAACATATGTTGTTGTTAGTTGCAAAGTCATGTCTGACCCATCATGACCCCATGGTCAACATTCCTCCAGGCCTTCCTGTCCTCTACCATCTTCTGGAGTCCATTTAGGCTCATGCCTACTGCTTCAGTGACTCCATCCAGCCACCTCATTCTCTGTCATCCCCTTCTTCTCTTGCCCTCAGCCTTTCCCAGCATTATGGGAACATATGGTTTAAACCAATAAGATATAAAAAGTAGATTTGTGTAATTAATCCTAGATCTTTTGTTCATTTTCATGCTTTAAAAGGATCCTACATTCAAAAGCTGGCATATGAACTGCCAGACTTCATCTAGGATTATCATTTCTGGATTACAACAAGCTAGACGGCAGCTAAGAGAGTTTTCTGTATCTCTTCACTCTACCTAATGATCCAACTCTGTTATTCTATTATTCTGTTTTCTTGCTGCTCTTAAATAAATAAATAAATAAATAAATAAATAAATAAATAAATAAACCTTTATTTTCAAAGTACAACATGTGTACATTGAGATTAGCTGAGCCTCCCCCCGTGCTCTCTCTCCCCAACACACAGTGATAACAAACCCTCCATCCCACCACACTATGTGAACCAGCCTCCCAAGTCAATTCTGCATAAGATTATGTCCCATTTAAAAGCCTAACAGCCCACGGATAAAAGCTATTTTTCAGCCTGTTGGTACGGCTGGCTATATTCCTATATCTCCTACCGGATGGTAGGAGAGTAAAGAGATACCGTCCAGGGTGTGAGTCATCCCTGAGAATCTTCCTCACTCTTCCAAGGCAACGAGCCCTGGCGATGTCATCCAGTGGTGTCAGGGAACAGCCCACAATGCCTTGTGCTGTGCTCACTACCCTCTGTAATACTTTCCTATCCGCGGCTGTCAGACCAGCATACCAAACCACAATACCATACGAGAGGACGCTCTCTATAGTAGACCGGTAAAAGAGGGTCATTAGCTGTTGTTCTACCCTGTTCTTCCGCAAGACCCTAAGAAAGTGAAGCCTCTGTTGGGCCTTTCTAGCCACCTGAGTTGTGTTAACTTTCCAGGTCAGATCTTCACAGAGGTAGACTCCCAGAAATTTAAAGGAGGAAACTCTCTCTACACAGTTCTCTCCGATGTAAAGTGGGGCAGGTTCCTCCTTTTTTCTCCGGAAGTCTAACACCATCTCTTTCGTCTTGCCGATGTTTAGGTGCAAGTTGTTGTTACTACACCATATGGATAGTTTTTGTACCTCCGCCCTATATGCTGTCTCATCCCCACCTGTAATAAGACCCACCACAGTCGTATCATCTGCGAACTTGATTATCACAGTGGATGGGTCAGATGATACACAATCATAAGTGTATAAAGAGTACAGGTAGGGGCTAAGCACACAGCCCTGTGGCATGCTGGTGCAAAGCTTCAGGGGGGTGGACAAAGCAGAGCCGACCCTCACTGTTTGTAACCGATCCCTAAGAAAGTCTTGAATCCAATGTGCTAGCCAATTTTAACTCTCTTCAAAGTGTAAATGATGTCTTTAGGACCCTTGATTAAATGAAGAATAAAACAAAGCCAGAAGATGAACCCAGATCTCTTTGGCATCATTATGCATTTATTATGATCACTTGGGCAGGATTGGGGGTTGGTGCATTCCAGAATAGCAACAAACAACTCAATTCAGATATTTTCTGTGAGAGAAAAAGGGTGAAGACAGTGCCTCCTTAATGGTTCCCAGAGTATATGCTTCATGTAAGTAGTTGCCTGCTTCAACTTATCAAGATTCTTTCTATAGGTGTAGAATAATAAATAAATTTGCTTGGAAGAATCAAAATATGTCTTTCTTAGTTTTGGAGCCTGATACCTAGATCATCTTTGTACCCTAATGATAGGAAACTCACAGCAGCTCAAACCAATCAAGTCAATGAGGAAAAGATGTGGAAAATTTAGTCCACCTGCTAATCTTTCTGCTTCACATGGTTATTTTAGAAGTGATTGTTTTTCCTATTTTGTTTCTTCTATTTTTCCTACATCCTTAGGACAACAATAAGTACAAAATCATTAATATTGACTATGTAAAAAACCAGTTTAGATTTATGGATAATTATTCAGCCACCCAATTAAAACAAATGAGATTTTCTTAGGTTTTCCATTCACTTACACCTGTTATAAGAAATTATCAGCATTTTAAAGATAATCAAGTTCTATATTTCAAACTATTTACTTTATGAAAATATATTAGAATTTCTTTCATGGCTTTGCTCAGTAACCAAGGCCTTGAACAGTCTATTTCCTGGATCCTAACAAGGGAAGGATTGTGTGAGAGCAGCACAAATTTGTGTAGTTTCTGATCTCTTGATATTATCCTTCCCCCATTACTAAAGTAGGTACAACTATGGGAGGATTACAAAATTCTCTCTTTGAGCCTGCTTCAGAAATGAACTTAAAATTCTTGTGTTATCAAATTAAAGTGTTTGCCAGAATTATTTCTAAGAGGTAAAATGTAGATTGAAAAGCGCAGCTAGTAATAACCAGCAAAAAAAATACAGCCCATCCACAAGGAATTCAGAGTAATGAATAATGTGACTCTTGTTAATACAACCTTTCTTACCTAGCAATTATTTGTAGCTAATTACTTCTAGGCATTACAGAAAAAAGTTGCAAGGGGAGACAGGTGTTTCTTTCTCTCAGAAAGCTATGTTGGTCAGGCAGTAGCAAAAGTCTGAAGAGACAAAGAGATGCCAGGTGCAGTAGAGGAGAAAGTTTGCCTTTCAAGTGTTGTTTTTAGAAGTCAGGAAAGTTTATCAGGGAAAATAAGAATAGAATAGAGCTGGAAGGGACCTTAGAGGTCTTCTAGTCCAGCCCCCTGTGATGTGACATTGTGAATTTGACACCTCTGCTCTAGCCTCTTTTTAAAAATCTCTAGTGATGGAGCTCCCACAATTTCTGGGGGCAAGTTATTCCACTGGTTAATTGTCCTCATTGTCAGGAAGTTTCTCCTTAATTCCAGGTTGCTTCTCTCTTTGCTCAGTTTCCAATTATTATTTCTTGTCCTGTCTTCTGGTACTTTGGTGAATAATGTGACCCCCTGTTCTTTGTGGCAGCCCCTCAAATACTGGAATACTGCTATCAAGTCTCCTCTATTTCTTCTTATCTTTAGACTAGCCAAAGTCCTGCAGCTGTTCTTCGTATGTTTTAGTCTCCAGGCCTTTGATCATCTTTGTTGCTTTTCTCTGAATTTTTTCCAAACTCTCAACATCTTTTTTGTGATATGGTGACCAAAATTGTCTGCAGTATTCCAGGTGTGGTCTTACTAGGGTTTTATAAAGCGGTACTAGTACCTTACATGATCTTGATTCTATGCCTCTGTTTATACAACCCAAGATTGTATTAGCTTTTTTAGCTGCTGCTGCACACTGCTGGTTCATGGTTAAGTGATCATCCACTAGGACTCCAAGGTCCCTCTCACAGTTACGATTATTAAGCCAGGTCTTGCCCAATCTGTACTTGTACCTTTGATTTTTTCTACCTAAACTTTGCTCTTCTCCACATTGAAACTCATTTTGTTGGATAGGGCCCATTGTTCAAATTGGTCAAGATCTTTTTGAATCTTGTGTTTGTCTTCTAGGGAGTTGGCTACTCCTGCTACTCCTGGTGTCATCTGTAAATTTGATGAGTTCCCCTTCAATTCCCTCATCTAACTCATTGATGAAGATATTGAAGAGTACTGAGCCTAAGATGGAATCTTGTGGTACCCCACTGCTTACTTCTCTCCATGTGGATGTAGTGCTGTTGAGGACTCTTCATTGAGTTTGGTTTGCCAGCCATCTGCAGATCCATCTGGTGATGATGTTGTCTATTCCACCTTTTTCTAGCTTACCAAGGAGTAGGTTGTGGTCTACTTTATCAAATGCCTTACTGAAGTCTAAGTTTGCTATGTCCACAGTATTTCACTGGACTATTGCTATGTTCACAGTATTTCACTGGACTATTATTATTTAATAGTCACTATTAAAGTGACTATTTAGTCACTTTATCAAAGAATGAAATAAGATTGGTTTGGCATGATCTGTTTTTAACAAACCCATGCTGGCTACTAGTTATAATTTTGTTTGCTTCTAGTTGTTCTCAGATTTGGTTTTTTTTTTTGAATATCTTTTCTAGGATCTTCCTAGGTATTGATGTTAAACTGATTAGCCTGTGGTTTCCTGGGTCCTTTTTTTCTCTCTTGAAGATGGGAACCACATCAGCCCTTTTCCAATCCTCAGGTACTTTCCCAGTGCTCAGGGATTTTTGAAAGATGTGGTGCAATGGTTCTGAGATAACATCTGCCAGCTCCTTCAGAACTCTGGGATGTAATCTGTCAGGCCCCGGTGATTTATATTCGTCAAGGTTGGATAGGTGTTCTCTTACCATTTTCTTGCTTATTTTAATTTTTGTTTCTAATTTGTCTTTTGCGGTGGGTTTTTTGGTATGTTGGGCTATAGTTTCCTTTTGTGTGAAGACTGATGCAAAGTATGAGTTAGAGCTGCTTTCTCCCTGTTGCCTGTTATTTCCTTGTCATCTTCTCTCTTTAGTGGACCTATGGATTCCTTGAATTTTTTCTTGTTGTTAATATGTTGGAAGAAACTTTTTTATTATTATTTATGATTTCTGTTGAAAGTCTTTGTTCCTTCTGAGCCTTTGCTTTCCTGACTTCATCTTTGCATGTTCTGGCTTCCTGCTGATAATTGGCCTTAGTTATGTGCCCCTCTTTCCATTTTTTGTATTTGTCTTTTTTGTCTTTCAGTTTGTCAGAGAGATCTTTGTGCAGCCATGCTGGTTTCTTTTAGAATTTCTTGTTTTTGTTTTTCAGTGATATTGTGCTGGTCTGGGCTTTTATGATTGCATTTTTCAGAGTGTCCCATGATTCTTGAGTTGTTTTCCCCTTTAGGATTTTCATCCATGGGACCTTTCCTAGGTTCTCTCTGAGTTTCTTAAAGTCAGCTCTTTTGAAATTCAAGACACTGGTTGGATTGTTTTCTGTTGCTAGTGTTTGCATTATATTAAATTCCAATATGCCATGGTCACTTTCACCCAAGATTCCAGCAACTTCAACTCCCTCTATCACTTCTTATCTATTAGTTAGAATTAAGTCCAGTATGGCTTTACGTCTAGTTCCCTCCTCCACCTTTTGGATGACAAAGTTGTCAGCTAGGTTGGTTAGGAATCTGTTTGATCTCCTGCTCGCTGCAGAGTTTGTCTCCCAGTTGATATCTGGATAGTTGAAGTCTCCCATTACTACTGTGGTATGCTTCCTAGATACATTTGTTAACTAGTTGGCAAAGAGTTCATCTATTTCTTCTGATTGTTTCGGTGAACTGTAATATACACCTATGGTAATATCACTTTTTTTTCTCTTTTATATTGAACCATATACATTCCGGAGGGATTTTATCTTGGAACATGTGCATTTCTGTAGATATGTAATGTTCTCTTACATATAGTGCAAGTCCCTCTCCTCTTTTTGTAGACCTTTTTCTTTTGAACAATTTGTATCCATCCATCAGTATATTCCATTCATGGGTTTTGTCCCACCAGGTTTCTGTAATGCCAACTATGTCATACCCTCCCTTGTGTACTATAGCTTCTAGTTCGCCCTGTTTGTTCCCCCAGCTTTGAGCATTTGTATATAAGCATTTGAGATGTTTATTCCTGTTTGTGGGCATGTTTCCTGCATCTCCTAACTGTTGTTGGCTTTTTCTTTTTTCTCAGCTCTGCCTATCTCATTATTTGATTTGTTTTCTTGGGATTTGTTTTATTGGTTTTGAGTTCTAGAGATTCTAACGATTGGTCACCCTCCAATTTTAGTTTAAAGCCCTCCTGACAAGTTAGGCCAGTCTTTTTCCAAGTACATTTTTCCCTCTTTACATGAGGTGCAGCCCATCCTTTTCCAAGGGTCCTTCACATAGGAAATGAAATCCAGGATCCAGGAAACCAATGTTTTCTTGGCAACACCAACCCTTTAGCCAATGGTTTATTTGTAGAATTCTTTTTCCCCTCAATGGGTATTGGCCTTTCATTGGGAGTACAGATGAGGACAGCTCCGTATTTGAGTATGTAGTTCTGTAGAATTCTGGAGCATGCCTGCATGTAAACTCAAGGTTGGATTATGACTTTTTATAAGAGTTTCAGATTCCTAGCCTCCTTTTCCTCGTTGTTATGGGGATAGTGACTCATATTGGACTTACTGGATAAGTTTAACTTCCTCCTCCTAGTTATCATTAGTTGGCTTGTCCAGCTAACCAAGGCCTTGAACTGTGGCTTATTCAGTCCCTTCTGGAATTTTCAGTTTGCAAAGGTTAAAGTGAGTCTTAACTCTTGCCTCACTGTAGTTAAGTTTTCATTTCAGCTTGGGTGACATGGAGCCTACATGGAGAAGCTAGCTGCCTTTAATCTGGGAGACAGTTGCTATCAATCACCAAGCCAAGCTCTAAACAGGGTTTTAGGCAGAGCTGTTGCTGCTTATTGTGGCTTTTTCCTTGGTAGTTTGTCATTTGAGCAATCTCACACCTGCTAATATTACACTATTGCCTCCTTTTGCTTCTTCATAATTTTGCATTTTTTCTGAATATTTACACATTTCCTATTCCAACAGTGCATTTTCCCTTTTCATGCTTAGGAGGGATGGGCCAAGCTAATTTGATCAGTTATATACATAGTCATGCCTTTGAAAAATCCTGGACGTGGCTAAACTATCCAGGTACATTCTATTCATAACCCATGGTCAAACAAATCTGACCTAGCTAACTTTATCTCTAAATTGACAATGACTTTTTAATGGGCTGCAGTTTGGGCTGCAAAACCACCCTTCAAAGGCAGAGAATGTGAAAAGATGAGAATTTTTCTGGGGAAAAAGAAAATGCTGATCTACTTCAAATAAGTTATCTTAAGCAACACTTTCAGTCTCTTGCAGACAACAACATCATTATAATTTGGGACAAGGACAGCATTTCATATTCACTACATACTTTATATGAAGTGCATGCAAATGTGTAAAGAGGTATAAAAAGGATGAGTGAAGAAAAGAAATAAACAATAATGTTCTCCTTACAATTTTATATTTTTCTTAAGAGCTTTGGGTCCTGAGTATCCCCCTCCTTATATATTTATATTTTAAAAGTACAAACAAAGATGTATTTGTTTTAAATGTTTGAAGCAAGTCATTTCTTTTTCCACTAGTTCTTTAGCCTAACCTATTTTTTGAGCTAAAGTATTCATAGACATATAGACAAATCTTGTTTAATGTCCACTTGTTCAATAAGCATTCAAAGTCATGATAGCCCTGAATTGGGAGTACTTACAATGGATCCTTGTAGTTGCTGCTGTTACATGTCCCTGTGATCACATGACTGCAGTTTGGACATTCAGCAGCCATATTGCAATTAAAGCATTCCTGCATCTCATAGATATAATCATCTTTTGTGACCTTCACTGCTGGCTTCCAGCAAACAAAGTCAATGGGGAAGCCATCATAAAATGGTGATTTTGGGGTTCACCTAACAATGTTCCACCTAACAATGGAACTGCCAAACTGCTGTGGTACGTCAGTGTGGTCACATGATGTCACATTTTATGACCATGTCACTTAGTTACAGAGTTGTGAGCCCAATTAACATCAGTAATTGAGGACTAACTGTACTATGTTTTCTGGACTTGGTTTGTGGGCCAGCTAAGGACTAGGGCTGACTTTATAGCAGTGTTGCAATATTTGAGGGATTTCTACAAAGATGAGAGGGTCAGACTATTTTCCAAAGCACCAAAAGGCAAGACAAGAAACAATGGCTGGAAACTAACCAAGGAAAGAAGCAACCTAGAACTAAGGAGAAATTCCCTAATGATGAGAGCATTCAAACAAGGAACATATTACTTTCAGAAGTTGTGGGTGCTCCATCACTGGAAGCTTTCCAAAAGAAATCGGACAACCCATTTATCTGAAATGGTATAGGGTCTCCTGCTTGAGCAGGTGGTTGAATTAAAAGACTTCCAAGGTCCCTTCCAACTCTATAATTCAATGTTCTGTATTAGCCAAAGTTTTACCCAATAATAGTTTTATGTTGTATTAACTTCCTGCTGGTCTCCTCTACATGGGAGGCTAGGAGAATTGCAAAATGGCATTATTCTAGCTTCAGAATCTTTTTTTTAAATCTTTTTTTATAAACTGAAGAAGCTTTGAGGTGGGAAATCAGAATGTCCACAAGAGAGGGGGAGGAAAGGGGGAGTAGTTGTCAATTCTTGCATTCCAGCCTCTTATGCAATTTTCCATGGTGTCGTTGTGCCTGATCTGCAGGTAGCAGATCAATGTGCTGGTTAATCGAGTTCTGATCGGATAATCAGGCTTCCTTCAATAGGCGACAACTCTTTGTGGAATCCTGTGCAATAAACTCAGCCTCTGTAAAATTAAATGTGTGATTGTTTTTGACCATATGCATCCAAACCTGAGACCGGTGTTCGTTCTACCGGACTGCCATCTCATGTTCATGTATCCTTGTTTGCAGGCGCTTAGCAGTTTTGCCGACATAATTATCTGTGCAATCATTACAATTGATCTGATAGACAACCAACGACGTTTCTCCTTTGGGCAAGGGTTCCTTGGGGCACCTTACCTTTATTCATAAGGTCTGGTTGGGTTAATACCATGGGCAGATAGTATACTTGCAGCTGCCTCAGATACCCCACTGATGTATGGGAGTGCCATCCAAGTTGAGGTTTCGGTTGCATCATCCACAGGTCGCAGTTCACAGCGCCAGTTGCATTGTTGGACGAAATCCATTGAATATCTATTCCATATGATATATATGTGTATGTGTGTTAAGTGTTTGTTAAGTATTTAGAATACCTTGCTAGGCCTAAGGGTTAGAACAATTGCCTAATGTGCAATCAGCCCAGGTTCGAATCTCAGAAGGGTGTGGCTGACTGATGAGAATAAATAAGTTTGAAATAGCTATATCAGTCTCACTTTAATTCTTTGTTAGCAATCCCAAAAAATTATATATATATATATAAAGCCGAAGACACCAGCCTGAAGATGATGAGTGGGACCTCGTCAAAACGTCGCCAAGACACCCTCAATCTTACATGGGAAAAGACCCAAATATGCCATGAAAATCTATGAAAACAAGCACAAAGCACAAGCACAAAGCCGAAGACACCAGCCTGAAGATGACGAGTGATATATATATATATATATATATATGTCACAAGTGAACAAAAGCTGCCATAAAGAACAAAATCCATGCAATGCAACTGGAAGCAGAGAAGGCTTGAAAGTTTTTAAATAAATAGGTGTCCTCTAGATGAATTCAGCCAAGCAGAGTTTTTGGGATAATTGACGCTTAGCCCTCGGGAACCATCCTTTTCAAATGCACATAAACTAGGCTTTTTCAAGTGAACTTTTAACACTTCCCTGAGGATACCAGCCCACAGTAAAAAAAAAAAAAGACATTTGATACATCTCCCTTGCTGAGTCATCTTCTTGCAAAGATGAGGAGGTGTGTTCTAAAACTCAAGCTGTCATTATTTATATTAGTATTGTAACTGAATGAAAGCTGGACTTTGAAGAAAGAGGAAGGAAAGAGTATTGATGTTTTTGAACTTTGGTCTTGGAGAAGATTCCTGAGAATACATGGCTAGCCAAGAAAATATATCTACATAAATCAAATACATTTAGAATATTCACTTAAAGAACAAATGACCAAGCTTAAATTATCCTAGCTTGGATACATTATGAGAAAATCTCTCTCTCCTGAGAAGCCAATAATGCTGGGAAAGGTAGAAGAAAGGAAGAATTGAATATAATTACAATGGCAAAAGAAACACTCTTGGAAGACCTGAAGGACCAGATTGGAGAGATCATTCAGGACAAAATCTATTTGTCATTGTAAACATTCTTTAGCAATATGCCTTTAGCAAGACAAAAATCCCAAGTCTCAAAAAATGTCCTGCTTTGTTCAGGAAGTTATAGACATTATGATCAAATGGCTTCTGGAAGGCTCAGCATCTGTACAATTTTTTCCCCATTCTACAAATAGTGATTTTAGGTCTGATGATAATTAAATCAAGGAGAGAAGTAGCCTGGAATTAAGGAGAAACTTCCTAATAATGAAGACAATTAACCAGTGGAACAGCTTGCTTTCAGAGGTTCTGGGTGCTTCATCACTGAAGGTTTTCAAGAAGAGACTGGACAGGGGTTCCTGCTTGAGTAGAAAACCTCCAGGGTCCCTTCAGCTCTAGTCTGATAAGTGATTATTAAATATGGTATTTGCTGAAATGTTTCTGTTTGCCCTGAACCCTGTGTGCTATACAAAGTTGTAAGCTGTTGAAATTTTTACCTATGTAAGCTTGATATCTATGTGTAAGAATACGCCTCCTTGTTACCTATTAATGGTTCATGGAAGTTCCATGAAATTGAATGGTGTAAAATTCCATTTGTACCAAAGGCAACAGATAGTGAAAGGGATAGAGGAAGCTGCCCTCTCATGAACTGGGTCATTGGTTCATGTACCTAAATTTATCTATTTCCTAAACATGATGGCCACACCTAGTCATATCTTAGCTGATCTTGAAAAAAATAGTATAATGGACAGACTTGGATGAGACTTTCATGGGAGACCATCGAAAAAGTGAACTTCTATAGGCTAAACTGGAAGAATGAAGACATCTCAGTGGAAAACAATGATAGATTTTATTACCTAGAATTATATACTGATATTTCTATGAAGTCACCAGAAGACTAGCTCCTAAAAGTTCATATTTCTTAAGCAATAAATATCAGATTTCCTCAAACTGTTGCTCAAACTTGGAATAGCAGGCAGAGATTCAAGAACAGATACAAAAAAATCCATACAATAGAAAGTCAGCACCTGCAAATTATAAATCTTAAATTCCATCTATTCATCCATCCTCCAGAGCTCAACTTATTCTTTTATTTCCAGCTGTTTTTCTAAGAGACTAATAACTGGTTGTTTCTCCTTTAGGAAGGCAATTAAAATATATTGAATATCACTGTAACATACTTGCTGTCTCTCTTAATGGTTGTATCTGACCATGGTCCTTCTGGATCTCACACAGATGTGGTTTACTGAATTTTGGAATGGCACATTCTCCCCAAATTAGGAATCCATTAGAAGTGTGGACCAGTTCCCAGTATTCTCAGAACCTGCCATGGTAGCTGGGAGATTTTGGGATTCAAAGTCCACATATTTGGAAGGTGCTCAACTTGGGATTGTGTTGTGTGAACTGAGCCCTTATGATTTGTGCATGATTTGCATATTGTAACTTTGTGCATTGTAATCTGTGAACCCATATAACTGTAGTTTATTCAATGAACAATGATAAATAAAAGAAAAAAGAAATGGTAGGTTAACATGATTGGGAAGCCAGCCATAGTTTTCACCTGCTCTTCTGGATAGATACTTTATGAAATAAGATGATGAAACTAACCTTAGAACAATATAAATAACCTTGGGTGATTACAACACATAAAATGCAATGTTTACAAGACTGTCACTTAGGGCAGGGGTCCCCAACCCCATGTCTGTGGACCATTACTGGGCCACAGCATGCCAGCAACTGGTTTGTACAAACAAGCAAAGCCCCAACCACAGGATGCAGGCAGCACACAAAACCACAAACCCTCCAGTCTGCAGAAAAACCTCTCTCCACAGAACTGGTTCCTGGTGCCCAAAGATTGGGGACCTCTGACTTAGGGCAAAATTGGGAAAGGTAGACAGAGTGTCTGTGCTGAAATCTGAATAAGCTGCAAGTCTAATGAATTCGTACCAGATGTGCCAACTGACACAAATATTCCAGTCTCTTAATCTGGCCACTATGTCATAGAAGCATATGAATGTGGTATGTCTATATCCCCATAGGGATTATTTTTAAGTGTACCTAGTTTTGAAACCTTTTATAGTGACATGAAACTGACAGAGGAAGTTGGAAGATTCAGGAAAGGAGAGCTTACAGTAGCTAATGAAAATACTTCAGTATTTAAGTTTGCTTTAGCCTATTATATTGTAAGTTGCCAAAGCCTTTTTTTTAGCTTTCGATGGTTTGTGCTAGAATAAGTTATTAGTGATACATATATCTTTTAGGCTCCTAGCTCCTAGTTATCCAGATCCTCTCCCTCCCCCCAAAAAAAGTATTTTAAGGATGTTGTCTTCTGTATCTTGCTTTTACTCATAAACCTGTTGATTATCTGAAATCTAGACAACATTCAAGTCTCTGTTCTTCTATAGCTTAATGTCTCATTGTATCCAAAGTTACAGTCAAGAACTTTATTGAATGTGCTCCCAAACCTGTGTGCAGTTTCCCACAGACAGCAAAGAGCTTGACCCTATACAGTAAGCTCCCCAGCTTGTAGCTCTGACTGAAATGAAATTTGATGGAAAACAGTTCTGCGAAGAGGGAATTAAAGAAGTAAAAGGGTATGTGCTGTTACATAAAGTTCACATGAACTTGGTTGGCTATAGCACTGAAATATAACAGAGTAGATATTTTTTTTTCTAAATCCTTCAGTGGTATAATTGCTCAGGTTGGGAATTCAGTTTACAGTGGGAAACAATTTCTGGGAACGCACAAAGTTTATGTTGTATTTTTTTTAAAAAAAACTGTTTTTTTTAGTAGAAGACAACCTGGGTTGAGCAAAATATTAACATAATTAAAACAAAATTTGGTCTATGCTGTGTTAGTTCAGTCATTGTTATTTGGCCTTATACTGTGTTAGTTCAGTTATTGTAATTTCTTTTCGCCATATATCCAGCACTTTTAAAAAAAAAGCGAATGACAAAAGCTCTCACGATATTCTATAGCTGCTGTATCATACTGAAGAGGAAATATAGGTACAATCGCATTTGTTTTCTTTACTGCAATTACATGTTAGTTTTTCTGGTTACAGACATATTCACAAGTACACTCCCCCCAATCTCCCCCCCCAGCATATTCCATGTATTTCAGTGTTTGTTCATGCTCCTCCTTTGATCTTATGGAGTGCTGCTGCTTGTGCCCAGACTGTAATTTATCTTGCATGGCATTGTTTGTGTGAAGTGTAAACTCTCCCAGCTTCATATTTCAAAGCTTTTCTTCTTTTGTCTTTTTTTTTCCCTCAGAAGAGTCTCTGCATACTTTATGACATCAAAAAGAAAGATTTTTTTTAAAAAAAGAAGGATTCTTCCTGCAATGATAAAGTTTAGTTGTTATAAATATAAGGGATGAATCATAGGTTGAGAATCCTTATGTCAAGTTATCATTTCATTGCATAAATCTAAACAAGGCCATTATGGTATCTTCGTAGGATCACTCAGCCATCATTTACATGAAATAACTGCAATATTGGAATAATCAGGGCTTTTTTTGTCATAGAACGCTCAGAACGGAGTTCCGGCACCTTTTTTGGATGGAACCTTGTAGGGTAGGCAAGGCGGGTTTTATGACATGTGTGAGTTCCCTCAGCTTTTTCTTTTACAAAAAAAGCACTGGGAATAATTATGGTTGGATAACTATAGATGATGCTGTGAAGATGCTGGTAGGGAAATTGCTCAAGTCTTTATACTCTAGCCTTGACCGTTCCATTTATGAAGTGGAGCTAATACTGAATATTGTACTTCTTACACCGCCTACAGACTTTCTAGTTGACTACATGCAAGAAATCTAAAATCTGGGACATTTTTGCTTTGCTTTTGTGGGTGTTCTTTAATAATACTAATTGACTGATATTAAATTGTTCATATTAAATACATTTAGTAAAATGATTTTCAGATTATCACATTGTAAAAGCTGACAGCTTCTAAAGCTTGTGTTTGTATATTGCCATCAAAAATATGAAGGTGTATGAGTTCAGTTCCTGGTAGGGGGTTTGAAACTCAAAATATAACACATGGCATTTGTATCAGAGAAGAATAAAATCACTCACATTATATCTCCTGGTGGAATATACATAATATACATACTGCAGCGCTTGTTTCTTGATTGCTATTCCTTTTAAGAATCAGGAAGTATCATAGTTCACCTAGATTATTATGGGAAAGAGAAGCTCTTTCTTGTCACTATGTTTTACGGATGTGTATATATATGTAGTATATGCATATTATATACTATACATAGAAATGTGTGTCATACCAATGTGTCATTACATCATCCAAAGCATAGACCAAAGAATCCATTTGATCTCCTAGTAATGTCCTTTTCAGTCCATTTTTGTCTATGACTTCATTTTAGTACCTTTACAGGTTGTCCTTGACTTACAAACTATTTGTTTATCAATCATTCAGAATTATGCTGAGAAAAGTCATTTATTGGGTTCTTGCACTTATAACCAATGCAGTATCCCTGGGTGCTTGATCACCATTTGTGACCTACCTGATAGCTTCTAACAGCATGAAGAATGGGACATGATGAATTCGCTTAACATGGTAATTTGCTTAACAAATATGGCAAAAAAGATCATAAAAATGGGTGTAACCCAAATGACTGCATTACTTAGTGACCGGTCCCAATAGTAGTTATAAATCGAGGACTACCTGTATATTCTTCTCAGTATGTCAGTAATTGATTCCTTCTCAGAAAGTAACAATATTTAGCCACATCATCTACAGTGGCTTCATTCCAATTCTGTTACTAGATGACATCATAGAAATCCCTTATCATCATTCAGAGCAAAACAAAATGGATTATGTTATATTTCTAGGATTCATCAGTGTTTCCAGATGTTTGTGCAATATATGTGGGGTGAAGATTATGATAAAAATGATGAATTACAACCACTGGTCAGCCTTCAGGGTAATGAGAAACGGTGGTAAAATCTTACATGAAAAGATATATGCATATCGTTGCTGTATATTCAGTTAGGTCCCATGACCCAGCAAACAGTTTTCACTCTCATACTTTTTTGTGGAGAGGGGGATATTTTTGAGCTGGTTGAGAGCAAGGCTGAGCCAAGGCTGCTGGCATGCCAATCAGCTGTTTGCCAACTAGGGCACCGTGTGGCAATGGCGATAAAGGCACTGGCAGCTATTTTTCTGGGTTTTGGGGAGAGCTGGTTGTAAAACATCTACCAGTAATTACTCTATATATGTCATCAGATTAAAATAATAAGGATGAGTAGCAAAAAGATATTTCCAAAGCAATAATTTTAAAATACATTAACATTTACATCAATGGTCAAGAGACAATCAAGTTTTTCAGCTGGCAGAATTATGATTAGTAGAAAAAAAAAGATTTATCAATTCCAAAATAACTTTTTTTGAAATGGGTTAAAAAAGAAAATGGACAAATATATTAAACAGGACTTTGCTCAGTTTCTCATAGAGGGGGATAAAGTTTCTTCCAACACTTTTCAGCATTGGGTTCTACTGTTTTTAAGTCTCTACAAAAATGTATACATATAAGGAAGAACTGCATAATGCATTGCAGTAAAAAAAAGCAAGGAACAATAGTATCAGCCTTCATCACCTCATAAAATTAAAATAAGACTGAATACCAAATGAAATGCTAAAGCTTCTTGAGAATTAGATAGAAAAGCAGGAACTTCTATCCTGAGAGAAATATTATTTCTGAAAATTTCAAAACAGATACGGCACCATTTCCTCCAGGCTATTTTTCCAAAATTTGAAAGTGTACAATGGTTTACCCTTTGTTTTCCTGGCCTTTTCCAGTTTGAAATTATCATCTAACTGCCTACGTGTAAATAAAAAAAATAGGCTCCATAATCTACTATATTGTTCTACTAAGATACAATCGATTCTTTAGATCACTGAAATCAGTGAATAGGATGGGCTAGAGCAAAATATCTCTACATTAGCATCATTCACTCCATATTTCTTTTCCTGATACAATACACATATCAAACATGAAAGGAAGGTATAATAAAGCATTTTAATAAACGACTTTTACAGCTAGGCCTCTACTGCCCATCCTAACAAAAATATGACAGAAATATTATTTCAATTGCAGTTTAACTCAAGACTTCTTTAAGATACATAGCTGATAATGTGCCATATATTCTCCAAATTTCTCATGTTTGTGAACCCAGTCAAAATGATTATAGCCTGTAAACTTGCCGAAATATGGCCTATAAAAATGAGTTTATATTGTTTAAAGAGCAGAACAGACTCAATTGTTTCAAAACAGCAAAGCAGACAGTCCTAATTAAGTAGATATTTAGGTCTACATATGAATATTTTGGACTTTTATTTGTTGGTTGCACAGTCAGCCAGATGTTTGGATTGGATTTGGCATTTTTGTCCACCTATTGAGTCCTTCCCAAGGACCTGGGATAGGCAGATGTTGAAGTTTGCTGGTGATAAAAGTATTGTTGCAGGATGTAAGCTGTTCCAAATTAAGCTGCCATTTGTAATTGACTGATGGTGACTTTGTCAAGGCCGATGGTCTTCAACTGGTGCTTCAGTTGTTTTGCCACATACCTTTGTTTTCATTTGTAGATTCCTATTAGTATTATCATCATCCTATAATTTTTTAATTTAATTTTAATTTTAATTCCATTTATATCCCGCTCTTCTCCGAAGACTCAGGGCGGCTTACAAGCTTAGCAGTAGCCTTCATTCTATGTATATGCCTGCTTATTAGGGCTTTCGCCCCCCCCCCCCCCAAGCGGCATTATTACAAAGTCAGCTTAATTGCCCCCAACAATCTGGGTCCTCATTTTACCTACCTCGGAAGGATGGAAGGCTGAGTCAACCTTGAGCCTGGTGGGACACGAACCTGCACTAATTGCAGGCAGCTGGTGTTACTTAAGGAGGCATTAGCCCGCTGCTCCACCAAGGCTCTATACACAAAACACGCATATACATATTTATTTAGAGAAAGACTCCACCCTAGGAGGGTGGAACAAATGAGTTGCATGTCATCAATCACCACTAAATATATCTTTTGGGGTAGTTGGTATTCACAGGACCAAAGTACTTGGTTGCAAAAACTGAATTATACATGCACAAATACTTGCTCATAGAGGGAACTAAAGGCTACAGTTTGCCTGGAAGGCCCACAGTTAGGGTTTTGTCAAGTTAGCACATGCTATCAGGGAATCCCCCCCCAAAAAACCCCCCTCCATTACAGTGCCATCAGAATCTGTTGACAGTGTCTACTTCTCTCATTGTATACACATTATATTACCACTGGAGGAGATGGGGAGAGGAAATCAAGGAAAGTTTCTTCCACTTGGTATTATCACTAGCCTTAACAGGTTTGTTTAGCGTAAATGTCCTTTATATATATCCCATTGAATCTGGACCTGGCAGGCTCTTTCCTGGCCTATTGAGCCTCTGCCAATGTAACTAATAAACAGTACATACAGAACTGCTGAGGCAACAAAACATTCGGGCTGCACCTCCGTCTGACCCTTGATAACAAATTCTCCAGCACTGTCACTATGAAGCTTCCTAAGTTGAGAAGGTAATCGTTTGAGGCCTTGTAAGTGCAACAGGTCAAGCCTAGACCATATAAACGTAAACACTGGGTCTTGGAAACAGGCCTAAATACTACAGCTACTTATATACGGCTGGAAAGCAAACAGAAAGGGGGGAGACTTAGTTGTATAAGCATTTGTGCATGCTGATTTATTTCATTCATATGTTTAGGGTTTTGTTTTTTTATTCCCACCTTTATTATTGTTTATAGATAACTCAAGGTGGTGAATATATGTAATACTTCTTTGTCCTCCTTTTTTTTCCCCACAACAGCCCTTTGAGGTGCATTGGGCTAAGAGAGAGGGACTGGCCCAACATCACCCAGCTGATCTTTCCTGCCTAAGTCAGGACTAGAACTCACAATCTCCTGGTTTTCTAGCCTGCTGTCTTCAACACTAGACCAAATGGCTTCTGTATTCATCCAATAATGTTAATGGACATGTAAGATCAGAGTGGAAAAGATGGCAATTGCCTTCAGTCAATGCATTCAGTCGGCTATCCAAGTTCATTCTTTGGGAACAGCTTTAAAATGCTTGTTGTCCCTTCTTAGAGATCTTTACCTTGCTTTGCAGTTAAACCTGGACACTCTTTAAACAGAAGATGCATTTAGTTAGAACACTGTCTTATATGAAGTTAGCTGTACATTCTACAATTGGAACCCCAAATGTGCTTTTTCAAAAGGCAACTGGACTTTGTTTTTCCTTGAAGACATTTCACTTCTAATCCAAGAAGCTTCTTCAGAATTTTATTATTGTTTATAGATAACTAAGGGTGGTGAATATATGTGATGCTTCATTGTCCTCCTGTTTTCCCCACAACAATCTTTTCAGGTTCATTGGGCTAAGAAAGAAGGACTGGTCCAAAGTTACCCAGCTGGTTTTTCATGCCTTAAGAGAAATTTTTCATGAACATTTCAGTTCATCCCCTAGAACTGAAGAAGCTTCTTGAATGAGAAGCAAAACATCTTCAAGGAAAAACAAAACAAAACAAAGTTTGGTTGCTTGTTGAAAAAGCACCTTTGGGACAACTATATGACCTAAATGACTGAGAATTTCCATAGACTACAAGTAGAACACAGAACATAATGCTTGGAGTGATCCTCTTTCTGGTTTCAGCTCTTGAGTCCCTTTTATGTCATTCATTTCGCTTGTCACCCTAGGCTTGTGCCTCTTTATCCACCAAACTAATTAACATTCTAATGCTCATAAAATACTTGTTCCTCACTCAGCAATTTCAGAATTTTTTTTCTTTCTTTCTTTCTTTCTTTCTTTCTTTCTTTCTTTCTTTCTTTCTTTCTTTCTTTCTTTCTTTCTTTCTCTCTCTCTCTCTCTCTCTCTCTCTCTTTCTTTCTTTCTTTCTTTCTTTTTGAAAGAATGTTTTTGTATGTTTTTGAAGAAAATCTCACAAATTTCCCAAACATCCCAATATATATCCCAATTGTAGGTTGGATGCTATTTGGCTTCAAAATACTGGTATTCATAGTATTCAGCCTGCTATTTAGTCTGTGAGGGAAATGTGTGGTTCCAAAATGTGATAAATAAATAAAAATAAAATGATTCTTCTGTCTGGATGAGTAACTCAGTTAGCAGTGCTGAGGACAGCTTTCTTATCTTAAATTTTCTCTTTTCTCCCTGAGGAAAAGTGGAAGCACAATAAATTCTTCCAAACTAAGTACACATATCTGATGTCATGTAGCATCAAAAGTATCTTATCTTGGGAATGTCATATCTTTCCACCGAGCTAACTTGTGACTTTGCGAGAAAGTCAAACAAGTCACCCAGATGGATTACCTGGAATAATACTGAGCTGTTTTTCTCTTAAAAAGCTAGACTTTTGTTGCTGTTGCTGTGGTTTAAAAATCTGATCATGGACAATGTTGTTGGTTCACCAGATGCGAAATACAAAATCCAATTAGGACTATAATATAATTCTCTATGAGAAAAAAAAGGGGGGGATAATGGAAAGCCCGACAGACCCATAACTGTGGAAATGATAGCAGGCGCCACTCTACCGAGGAACATCATCAGCAACATACCTCCCAATTCTTGTCTGTTGCTAAGTGTTTAGTTACTGTAAATGCTTTCGATTTTGCATAATTTATGTAAATTATTAAACACCTGTTCTCATCCCAGGAAACAAGGAGATGGAGCTGTCTCCTTGGCTAATTGATTCTTGGCATGAGTTAGCATTGTTTCCTCAGTAGTTATAGAGAAAGTGTAGCTCCCTCACAGTTAGATTTTTGTTGAGAAGACACAGATGTTGAGACTCCATTGTTTTTCAAAACAACATCTTTGTTGTGTTTTGGTTATGATTTCAGAAGAAGTATCTCTGAAGACATAGTTAGTGAATCAGCTATCATTAAGGGTAATAAGAATAGAATTATAGAATCATAAAGTCATAGAGGTCGCTGTATCCAATCCTTTGGTCATTGCAGGAATCCTAATTAAAGTCTATGTGACAAGAGGTTGTCCAAGTTCTGCTTTTCTCCATGTGCTTATCATATTTCTTGCATATGTTATAGATAAAATGAGGAATAGAAAAGATCATCCCCCTTTTCTCTTTTATTAAATGCATATATCTTGGTGTGGCCTTTATCCTTTCATATGGATATCATTAGAAATCTATGCTTACAAATATGAACTTTTTCAAAAATAGAACTTTGGTTTATATATTAGCTGTGGTCAGGACTAAAAACAAGTACAGTGTAAAATATGAGTACAATGTTTCCCATCACTACATAGAGCAAGCCAGAGGGAATCAGATCTATCATATAGATCAGGGATGTCAAACTGCCAGCCCACGGGCCAGATGCATCATGCCTGCAATGGAAAAAAAAAAGATGTAATACATTGTGACACGTCACGTGATGTCGCGGGTTTGAAACCCCTGATATAGATACTTGATCATGAATGAACTTTTCTGTTTCATTTTCTTTTGTCCTGATTTCCTGTGTCTATTTTCTTTTTTTCTGAGGATAAGGTTTACTATGATTTGATAAGGCACCATTCATATTTGAGGTGATCAAAATGATGGAAGATGGACTTTGCACAATTCCATCATTATTATGATTTGTTGTACAGTCAGCCAGATGTTCAGACTGGAATTGGCATTTTTATCCAGCTATCGAGTCCTTTGCAAGGACCTGGGATAGGCAAATGTTGATGCTTTATTTGCTCTTAGTGGTTAAGGCACCAGGCTAGAAATAGGAGATTGTGAGTTCTAGTCCTGCCTTAGGAAAGAAAGCCAGCTGGGTGACTTTGAACCAGGCACACTCTCTCAGCCCAACTCACAGGGAAAGTAAGAGGAGGAAGGAACATCAGATATGTTCACCTATATACAGTGGCGTAGCGTGGGGGGTGCAGGGGGGGGCTGGCCGCACCGGGTACAACATCTGGGGGGGCGCGCTCGCACTCGCAGCTCTCTGCCCCTGCCTGGCTCACTCACTCTCTCTCACTGCAGTGCTGGCTGTGCGAATCCGATCCGAGCCGCCGGGTCGCTGCCCACTGTGGAGGGGTGTGTGCCAGGCGTGCGGTGCGGTGCGGAGAGAGAGCGAGGGACTATCTGGGGGAGGGACAGTGCAGCGGCCGGGTGCTTGCCCCGGGTGCTGACAACCCACGCTACGCCACTGCCTATATATAAAAATAATAAAGGAAGGATAAAACTAAATTTTAAAAAATACTATTTTAGCATACTTTAATGTTTCCCAAAATTTTGTTTATGATACAGTGGGATAGAATATTTTTTTTAATCTTCAACTGGACATTTTTAGCGTACCACCTAACACTGGTTACTTATGAATATTTTTGTGTATACTATTTTGTTGCTAGACATCAGTACAGTCCAGAAAGGCACATTTTCATAATGTATGTGCTACAACTGTGCAAATCCTTTAAAAGAGGTGCTTCAAAATATGTAGATATTTATACAAATCATTCCTTTATGAATTACTGAAGCAGCTGCATCTTTTTCCTGATTCTGTCTACTGCTCCTTTGCATTCCAGAACATCTCTTTCAAAGAATTTGCACAACCCCAATAGACATTTGAGCAGTACATAAATTGATAAACTGGGATTAGTATGAGGCCCAAAACATGCACTCTTGTGCAAATTCAGGTGTACCAAAGACCACAGTGAACAATGAACTGGGATCCCGCTGACTTGACCAGCTAAACAAATCTGATGCAGCTTCTTCTTCAGAACCAACCTTTTCTATGAAGTTTTTGCCACAACCCAAACCTGTTTGTAAATCTACAGCTCTATAACTCTATAACCAAAGTTCAGCCCAAGAATGGGTGTGTCTTCAAGTCAATTTTGGACTCCTGGTGACTACCTGGAGAAGTCCCTGCAGTTTTCTTGGCAAGATTTCAGAAGTGGTTTGCCATTGCTCCTTCCTAGGGCTGAGAGAGAGTGACTGGTCCCAGGTCATCCAGCTGGTTTTGTGTGGTCCAGCTGAGACTAGAACTCAGAGTCCCTTGGATTCTAGCCTGATGTCTTAACCATTATACCAACTCTCTCTCTTTGCCCCACTTATGTGTTGTGTATT
The DNA here is from genome assembly GCF_964194415.1 of Vipera berus. NCBI lineage: Eukaryota > Metazoa > Chordata > Lepidosauria > Squamata > Viperidae > Vipera > Vipera berus. The sequence continues at coordinate 77,718,271 of NC_138204.1, forward strand.
GCTCTTCCTTTAATTTTATTTTTTCTTCCTATCTTTTCCCTTCATATTTTTTTCTTTCCCAAAATTTACTTTCTTTACTAATCTCCAGGGAAGGAAGCTGCCTTTTTGCACTCTACAAAGCATTATGTGTCCTTAGTAACCACTAAAACTGCAACAACCTATTATTTGAAATATACAAGTTGATTCAATATAAAAAAGTTAAGGGTTGGGGTTTTTTTGTTCTTTTTTTGTTCTTTTTTCCCCCCATGATGAATGCTCTCTAGTCTCAGCACCTTGGACCAGCTGTATGTTTGACGACTGAGGTAGTAAATTATACTTATTTTCTTTAAGGCTGGATATAAAAAGGGATATTTCTGAATTCAAAATTCTACAGTTTTAATAAAAGCAGATGCCATAGATATACAGATGGCTTATTTTAACTTAGTGATTGTCTTGAATGTCCTAACTGGCTTTCTTTTCCAGCAATAAAATCTCATCTCTTTTCTGACAGAACTTCCTTTTTCATTCTACAACACAAAAACATGTCTATATCTTATTAGCTACTTTTAAGGTGCACATGATATTAGAATATACAGTAGGTAACATAATTTTCAAGAATTCAGTGTTTCTTGTCAGGAGTGAAACACTAGGTCCACACATGAAGGTCCAGTTAAACTGACTTATTGCTAAAAACCTATGCAGAGGAAACTTTTCAATGGTTAGCACCTGCTTGGATTTAGATAAGGATCAATAGAATTCCATGGATGGGGAGTTGGATTTAGTCTGCTTGTGACTACGTAGGGATTCTAAACTGATCCCTCTTTAACTACACCCCCAGTTCTGCCACTCCTTATCCTACATTTGTTTTTAGCAAAATTTTAGGAACAGTAGCCACTTTTCCAACACCACCATTATTTTGCTCAGGTCACATGCTCTTCTTTTTTCCTGATTTATTTCTTCCAATAAAGAAAGCTGAACATCCACGTTTACTGACTTTTGTGTGGGGCTTTGTCAGGCTTAATAGTACATGCACTAACCTTTACCTATCATTTGAATATGTCACCCGTGTAATCAGGGTTGTGGAGTGGACTGTGTGTTGGATTGAGCTGAGGATATCTAGATGAAAACAGTGAGAATGATATTTAGTTTATAATATTATACCTCTTTGCATTTTACTCTAGAAAGTAATTGTGGGAATGATGTGGTATATCTGCATTGCTCTGAACTACCTTGAAGAAAAATGAACCATATCTGGGATTCATATAAAGAAGAACTATGATTTGAGTTTAATTTAGGGATTTGGATTCTCAAAAACTCTCAAAAAGACAAGATGTCTAAGCAATGTATTTTCATGCTTATATACCCACTTGAATGCAGCTTCGACTGGTTGTTTTACAACTAGTGATGTTTTGTGGAATGGAATATAGAACAAAATAATAATAATAATCTTGCTCTCAAGCCACAGATTTCTAGATGACAGAATATGCAGTGGGTGAGAAATGCAATGTTGTGAACAAATGAGCTCTTTTGAGGAAGAAAGTTATATTGTCACATTTTTCTAAAAATTCTGCTTACCGTATACAGTACTGATTCATAGGTATAATTTTGGGAAATTCACAAATCAGGATAGCCACGTTGAGTACATGTAGAACTTCCCTATGTTTTCTAGCAATTTGCTCCCTTGATTTTCTCTATTAAGCAGTTTGTGCAATTCATTTGTGTGGTTCATGATTCAAGGTGTGCACATAAAACAGTACATCTAAGAAAGCTACCCAGAGAAGTGCAGATATTACTCAGAAAAAAGTGCATATTGAAATGCAGTTTTTTTTAAAAAGAGCCAGATGGTTAAATTTTTAGAAATGTTATTTTAGAACATTTACTGTCTTATTGTCATGATGCATTTGAGGAAAGTTTTCATGGGCAAGATCTTGGCCTCTTCAAATATATTCTCATCAGAAAAGGAGGTTAAGTCAGAGAAGACTTAAAAACCAGATGAAACAGAACTTGAGTGTCCTCTCATCTGGAAGATTAATACTTGTGTAGGGTTGGAACTAGATATATTTTCTTTGTCACTTTAGACTGGTAATTGAGGACTCAGAGATACCACAGAACAGGGCTTTTCAACCTTTTCACCCATTGTACCACTTTCAGGATATGGCAGCATCCGAGTACACCAGTCACCTAGCAAGGTGTCAAAAACTTGATGACCAAAAAAAAAAAGGAAAAAGTGATGAAGTACAGGTAGTCCTTGACTTACAACAGTTTGCTTAGTGACTGTTCGAAGTTACAATGGCACTGAAAAAATTGCCCCCCAAGCCACAGCCGAGCAAGATACCTGCCTGCCCATCCTGTGGCGCTCTTCCTCCTGTTCAAGGTTTTCATTGTTGTGAGCATTTCTGTGGAGAATTGGCAGCGGGGGTGGGGTGGGGGGTGTTTGGTTTTTATTCCCCCTGTCTGCTGGGTGGTTGCAGCAGGTTTTGGTCATTTCACATGACCCTGGGACCGTCATAAAAATGAATCAGTTGCCAAGCATCTGAATGTAAATCACAAGACCCTGGAGATGCTGCAACATTCCAGCTGATCGGTGCTTCTTCTGGGCTCAGCAGAAGTGCCAGGATCTGTGCCAAGCTCCAGATGGAGCCTGGTGCTGATCCTGGCGCTTCTGCTGAGCCCTGACAGCCCTGCAGCTCCAGCCGACTCTTGCTCAGGCTTGTGTGGTGCTGCCACCAGTTCAGCTCATTCCCCTCCCCTGCTACCACTTTTCTAGGATGGGTGCATACCACCTGCCAGGTGCCAATGTACCACAGGTGGTACCCATACCACTGGTTGAAAAGCCCTGCCATAGAAGACAGAGAGCCAAAAAATGGAGCAGGTGATACACAAAGCTGCTTAAAATGAAAAAGAAAGCTTTATAGACAGCCATCAAAATGATATTACACTGCACTTTGCTATAATTAAAAGGGGAAAGGGTGGAAATGAAATGGAGCAAATTTTACCTTATTTACAAAATAATCCACAAAATCTGCTGGTTTTTCCTCTCTCCTACTATAGGGAGCATGTGTGCCTCTGACCTTGGCTTGTTAAGCTCTCTTTTAGAATAAGCAAGCCTAATGGGCTCCAAATCTTTATAAATCTAGCTTTTCCAAATTACAGATAACCTTGTCATTAAATTCAATCTTCCTGTGAATATAGTAGTAAAATCACAACAACCCCATCACAGTAATTTTTTTTAGAAGGCGAGGGTAATAGGAGGCATAAAGCTCGCTTATGATTAAAAGTAATGTGGACATATTTTAATCATGTTTTTCTGTTTTTATATTGGTACTTTTTGTTTTACGTATTGGACAGTAAACCTCTTAGGAAATTTTTTTAAAAAAATCTGGGTTAAAATATTTATTTAAATAACCAAATGTTGGGTTCAATCTTGAATATCCTTAATAAGCTATTTGTCCTTTAAGTAAATGTGCTCCCTTTTGATTATTTCATAGCATCTGCACATCTTTTGCCAGGAAAGAAAATGAAGCACAAGTGTTGTGTGCAGTGCTTTTTTTGTATAAGAAAAAGGTGCCGGAACTCACACATGTCATACAACCCGCCTTGCCTACCCTACAAGGTTCCATCCAAAAAAGGTGCCGGAACTCAGTTCTGAGCGTTCTATGACAAAAAAAAGCCCTGGTTGTGTGGAAGATTCAACAAGAACATTTACATTCTGATAGCTCTCATATATTTCATTGGAGCTTCTTCTGCTTGAATGTTATAAACTGTAAACAAGGCATCAGCAACCTGAACATGAGGGCATGCTCATGTCCCCAAAAGGTCAGAATGCCATTATGAACAATGATAGTTCATTTTTATGAAGAGTTGGGAGAAAAAGAACTCAAAATATTAAAGTTCTGTATTTGCTCAGAAAATAGTGTTTGATGGGTCTGTTCCTGAAATATATTAAATCCTATCTAGAATGATATTTCTGTCTCTATTAGCAACAAGTACCCACAAGGGCACATTGGTTGACTTAAGAAAAAAGATTGTTTATAGTTTGAAAGACAATTTCTAATGGAAGATAAATGGGATCCTATGAGACTTAGAAGGAATGCAAGCACACAGACGTATACCCTCCATTCTAAACACACTTCCATGTACACTCCTTGTGTTTATTCAAAATCAACACCAAACCCTTTTGTAAATTGGAGCTTTGCAGAAACTTAGAAGAAATTTTTTGCCTTTGGTGAGGAATAATGCTCCTCACTCTGAGTCTCAACATCTTATTTCTTGTATCTCTCTGTTGCTTTGAACTTCTCTCCTTTATTTCCCACTCCAGCCACTATAGCAACATGCAACCATGGTGACAAGAGAAGGGCTTGGTTGGAAAAATGCTAACATACTATCCTTTCACACCTTTACAGTTTCCAAGCTGATTTTAAGTGTGGGAGAAAAAGGCAGACTTGCATCTGGGAAGCTTTTCTTCATAGTAACCATTTTTCTCTCTTTCATTCTTTCCCTTTCTCTTTCTCAGAGAAGCAAATGAGCAAACAAATGTTTGCAAGATAAATCTATAAAATCTAGTCGGTATGGAAGAGAAGCTAACAATGCCATTACTTATCTGGGGATGGAATTAAAGTTAAAAGGATTCAGCTGCTCTGGGATGTGGAGTAGATTAAGTGGCAAGTTCATTTTGTATGTTGTGTTTGCATTATCTTCTTGTTACGGAGAAGAAGAAGCTGGAGATGATCATGGTTTGGGTCCTGGCATTTCCTTGTTCCCAGCATGCTGAGGCTGGCATAACTGAGTAGGATGCAGATTAGCTTTGACCTCCTTTAAAAAAATAGGGCAGTAATGGGGTTGTAGAAATGTTCCAATGCTCAAAAATGCATTAAATTAACAAAGCAAGAAAAGTTCAACAACAAGTTGTATATTCTATTTATCACCAAGAGATATGGATTTCTTATCAGTATTTTGGGGGATCATGATCACTGACTTAACACTCCATTAGTCTTTTGTTTTCCATACAAGTGCTAATCATATCTTCTTGGCTGCCTTTTAAAGATCAGCCTTGGTTGACTAAATGCAGCCTTCTACAAGCATGCAAAGACTTGCAGATAACATTCTCCTACCTCAATTCCTGGCAATTCAGTTCTCACTTCTCCTACCATTTTTGGCAGCTTCATTAATACATCCATGCAGTTTTCTTGGCAGCAAAACACAAGTGAGTTGCCATTGTATTCTCCCAGTTGTTGTTTTTTCCCCTCCCAATTTCCTGTTCTAAGTTATAGCTATGCTATTTACTGGAGGAATCCAGTAAAATATCAACTAGGCCCAACCCTTTCCATTGTAATGGAAATACATTGCATAGTGATCCTCCAAATTTTTACCTCTGCAGTTACAAAAATATTAATAGTTCAATATAAATTCCATAACAACACAATATTGTAACTAAGCAACAGTAACACAGAAAAAAAACTGGCATTCTAGATAGATCAGCATCTAATCTACTGGTTGTTATTCATGGTCTATTCTTAATGAATTTTACACAGGCTGAAGCACAGAATGAAGCAGATTTGCATATTGTTAAAAAAATACAATCAAATAATAACATATAATTCTAGCCTTGATGAGTTGTCCTGGGAATCGAAACAGTCCTGGGAAGATGAAGGCACTTTTGGAAAATTCTAGACAATGAACATTGAAAGAAGACATGCTAAAGGGATTTACTGCATGGGTGTGTTTGCTTTAAATACAAAGTGTTCTAATATCTGTTATCCAAAATGGAACAGTATTAGCCAATGGGAAAATATTAAAACACATTAATTTACCATATTTTCCGGCGTATAAGACGACTTTTTAACCCATGAAAATCACCTCAAAAGTTGGGGGGGTCGTCTTATACGCCCAGTCGTCTTATACGCCGGAAAATACGGTAAGTGCCTTTTTATTGGAGGACTAGTATTTGTTTAAGGTACACTTCGTTTATTACTATGTATCACTGGGGATAAGCAAATGAAATAATGAATACCTTTGAGGTCAGATTGCCTTTCTGTGTCTAACATTTGTTGTTTCTTCATAGAACAATCCTTATGATATATCACAGAATGTATGTGGTGGAAAAGATCTCAAATTATTGTCAACAGGTGATGCAAGTTGGAAACTATCTTTTAACGTTAGAAGACCTTCATCCACTGCAAGATAGCTTTCCTGTTGAAATTCAGAATTTTAGTTTTTGGTTCCCCCCCCCCACAAGACTAACTTCTGACTTTTCTCCTTCCCGAGGCCCCTCAGAACTATTTCAAGTCCTACATTATAGGGGCCCTAGAAAGAACAAGCTATACAAACTTAACAAATTTATCCTTTATATTAGAAAGATGAGAGTCCAAATTGTTTAAGTTGCTCACCAAATTATTTAGAAAAACATTAAGTAACAGTGTGGTTAAGAAATAGCCCTAATGACTTCCCTTTGAGAAGGTAAAACAGCTGTTAGATATTGTAGATTGTTACTTACTTCTAATGTTCATTTCATATAAAGTTCAGATAAGAAATATCAAACATAGATTCCCACAGCTTAATTCAATGGATGGAAACAAAGGCTACCATAAATCAATAAGTTCTGCAATCAACAAAATAGTGGAAGATGCAAAAATATTTTTGGATTACTGGAGGTGCTATAGCTTCAATGGCAGAGTGACCCTTCCTAAACCCTGCTCCCCCACAAGAAAGTTATCCTGTGTAATCTACTCACTCAGTTCTCACTATACAGTAAGTGGCCAGCACAGATGCTGTTCATTGTATAGCTAACATGGTCTTTCCTATTTTTCTATTTAATAAAGGAAGGTTATAATTGCAAATCTCAAATATTTATCTTTGAAAGTAACAAATGCCATCAGACTAGGAAGAAACATTATTCTTAATTAGTTCAGGAGCAGTTGGATCATTTTTGGGCACCTTATTTGGTCTTAAATGGACAGTTAAGTCCTTGGCCTCTACAACAGTTACAACAGTAGCCAGATCGGCAAGTCCTCTACAGAGAATCTTCTTATTGATAGGTCTCCTTGAAATGCTTCTCTCAGATGTCAGCAACAATACAGTTATCAATTGAGGGTGTTTTCAATCAATTTAGTGTGTTCCATTGTAATATGGCAAAAGAAGGCAGGTTGCTTATTTTTCATCAGTTACCTTACATTATGCATGCTTCTACTTAATACTTCTTTTGGTTAAAGAGCTCCTGTAATAAAATCACATTTACATTAAATTTATGAGTTTTATAGTTAAGAACAAGCACTTTTTTTAGTTTTTATACATTTTATACATTTAGCTTGTATATATAAAACCACAATTTACAATGGGAATTACAACTTTACGTTGGTCATAGTTCTTCTTATATGTTTTTTTTTGTAATCGCTGTACTCCAACACTACACCGGAAGTGGAGGCATAGAAAATCCTGCCCAATGTGAAGACGCCAAAGGACTGCTAGTGAAGTTCATGGAGAGTGGTTCGACCATCAATTCAGAAGTCTACTGTGAAATGTTATGAAAACTCAGACAAACCATCCATAACAAGTGTTGAGGCATGCTGACTTCTGGTGTGGTGTTGGTTCACGATAATGCTCACCAGCACAATGCTAGGCACACCCAATAAGTTTTGAAGCAGTTCCATTGGGATGTTTTTGATCACCACCACCCCATAACCCAGATTTGGCACTGAGTGACAACTACTAAGGAATTTCAAACCTTGTAAGATGTTACGATAAGTGCCTCAATTTGAATGATGATTATGTCAAAAAGTAATGTAAGGTAGTTTTCTAATGTGTATAATAAAAGTTCTGAATCTGCAAGTGTCTGTCACTGATAACAGACACTTATAAACAGATGTTTATTTCCAAATTCCCTAGTATTCTCAAATATCGAGATAAAGGGCAAATTTTGGTGAATTCAATAAGATGATCATTTTGGATAAAGACATTCAGAATAGCCAATTAAGCAAACTGACCAGCTGGGCCAGGCAAAATCCCACATGTATGTTGATATCTTTATTTTTAATTGTTAGGTCAAAGAAAAGCCACTTATTTAGAGGCAAATGGGATAAACTGATGATTTTCAATAGATAGTTAGGATTGCAGAAAAAAAGAATTGCATCAGCCTGCCTTCCATTGAGGATCTGTACACTGCACAGGTCAAAAAGATGACTGAGAAAATATCTACAGACCCCTCACACCCTGGACATAAACTATTTCAACTCCTCCCCTCAGGATGCCACTATAAGACATTACATGTCAAAACAACTAGACACAGAGACAGGCTTTTTTCCCCTTGTGCCATCACTTTGCTGAGCACCTAATTCCCACAGTATTGTATTACTTCTCAGTATATTTACCCATGTTGTAATGGCTATATTACTATTATCCTTCTCATCTGTTCCACTACCTTCTCTTATTGGTATCATTTGATTATTATTACTTTGTTGTTTTGTATGTACACTGAGAGCTTAGGCACCGGAGACAAATTCCTTATATGTCTAATCATACTTGCCCAAATAAAGCTATTTTGTTCTGTTCTATATTTTTGTAAAATAAAAAATAATCATACCTTCTAGTTTCAATGAAAGTGAACTAAAATCATTTACTACAATCTATCCAACTTTCCTGTATAATTATGCTATCATATTTAGACATGACTTTTTCCTGAGTTACCCCGTGGTAATATGAGTGACTATTGAATTTGATAAATAAATAAAATGAATGACCTTAGAAGGGATGCTTCCTTGTAGTGCCAATCTGCAACATTCCAATTCAATCTCCCAACATTCCAGTGATTATTCCTGGAATTTTGGAAGGATACAGTTCAAGTAGGCTGGATAAACAGCCAAGCTAATGGAGTCAGTTTTCCCATGGCCCCTCTTGCAGTGTGTTATCTCAATCCTTTGTTTAAATTATTAAATCAGTTTTATTTGTTTGCAGTCCACCATCTGTGAACTGTTCTGCTAAATATATAAGTGGTAGAAACAGCTCCTTCTCCAGCCATTTGTAATTGTTGTGGGCCATTACTCTGTTCCTGGAAGGATGAGATGAACTATTTTCTTTATTCACTTCAATCTATATCACAAAAGAGGTGAACCTTTAAAAATGATGAATGATATTAATATTATCACATGTAGACTTAATAATGCAAAATATTATTACCAGTCATGCATCCATACCTTCCTTTTTTAAACAGCCAACCATCAAATTTGTTGGTCTTGTAGGCCATCTCTTTCAAAAACCAAATGGAAACTACTCACTACATTTTGCTTTATTAAGCAATGCAGAACAATATTCAACACAGAATGGCAACACTTATTGTCAAGTTCTTTCAAGAAAGCCTAAAGAGTATTTCCCCTCAGAATTTAGTTTTTAGTTATTAGTCTGCAGCAACTCAGCAGAGAAAATGAAAATAAACAACTAACATATGAGCTGAAAGGAAGACTCTTCCTTCTATAAGTAATAATAATTAGGACTTTTCTATCATTTTTCCCTAAGCCATAAATGATGTTTGTTTCTTCTTTTTTTCTTATAATTGTTATTATTTTAACCAAACAATATTTAATCTTAAAGAAAAAAAATAAAAGTACAACCTGAACTAAGAAGAAAATAAGGAAATAAACTCTGTATGTTTCATATGTTATATTTATCAGTATCATTGGTTACCAATGACTTCACAACTATAATATGAACAATACAAGATATGATGAATAAAAGTGAATATATGTGTCCCAGAAAAATGTTGCAGGATCCAATCTGGGTTGGACCCTTGGACCAGAGGTTTACTCCTCTGAGCTTTTGGACTTGTGCTGAAGCCCATCTTCGTAGAACTTCTCTCTAGCAGGTACAAGATATTATTATATCATAGAATGTCTACCATGGTAATAGAAATTGAATAAATATAGAAATTGAATAACTATTTTTTCACAGTATCAGTAGAAATTGGTACTGTAAAAATTGAATAAATAAACAAATAAACACATATTACAGCAGACTTTGATTATTATAGAATATTGTCTTTTCCAAAACAGATAAATCACACATTTCTAACAACTATTCCTTGACATCTGGAATAGTATTACTTTTCCAATTTCTCAATATCATTATTCCCCCTCCCCATTGACACAACCACAATTTCTGATAAGCAGACAAGTTCCAAGGATTTGGTATAAAAATCAACATTACATTGACATCTTATCATTTAAATATTTTTTTTTATATATTTACCAATATACAGTACATTAATACACTATCCCCATAAGTTACTAAATGACCATATCATGTGAATAAGTGACCCCTCAAATTGGTTACACCTGTAACATAAAAAAAATCTGACGTCCATCCTTTCAAATACATTCTAAGTCTAATCCACCCTAAATGTAATTTTTTGAAGATTCAACCTTAATCTCAAATCTGTAAATGCCATTTAAACATTTTTAAGGACAAGAAGTCCTTGCTGTGACTTATCAGACATTCCAGTTCTGTAGACCATGTTTGAAATATTCCAGATATGTCCACTTTAAAGATATTCTTGAACTGTTAGAAATAGGTTATAGGTTTTATTTCTGTCATGGATTTCACCAAGTAAGAAAGCAATTCTTATGTCTTTGAAGCAACCGAGGCATCCTGTCCATCTTGATCTGCTAGAATGTGCTTAAGCTAAAGATATCTCCACTGTTGAAAATTGGGAAGACCAATTCTCTTTGAGGTCAGGAAAAAAATCCTTGAAATTGTCATTACATAGTAGTTGACTTAAAGTCATGATCCCAGCATCCACCCAAGCTTTCCAATAAAGTGATTTAAGATAGATTTTCAAAGTAGATTTTTTTTAAAAAAGAGTTTTAAAAAGAGGTAGATATTCTTGTTATCAAAACCCAATTTATGACCCAATATGGCCCAAAGAGCTTTCCCTGCTCATATTCATGAAAATAAAACATATTTTCTGCTATGCTACCATGATTGAAAGAAAAAAACAAGTAATAACTTTTAAATTAAAGTCAGTCAAATTTAACTGTTCATAAAGGTATCACTAAACTTTCTGTTGAATATGAATGCTCAATACTTCATTTTCATATTTGGGCTGTGTCAGGCTCAGCCCAATAATAACAGAGAATAATCTAGCCAAAGTTCAGTTCTTTATTTGCTCCCACAAAATGGACAGAATCTTGCCAGAGTAAACTTTTGCTACTCTCAACCTAACAGATATACCCTGGGAGTGGCTATCCTAGCTTTCTTCCTCTGTCTCCTACACAGGTCTGGGCTGTGTTGACTCTTGTCTTGCCCAGCTCTTTGGTATGTGCTCCCTGCTTCCTGGGAAACTGACACTTCACTGTAATACCATCACACCACCTCTGTAGACACCATCCCTCACAGGCTGTTATTTTCAGGCATATGTGTGTGTGTGTATTAATTTACTTATGGATATCTCTTTCAATGCTATTCATGTAAGTCAGAGTACCTTCTGGAATCACACCTGATCTGTTGTGTAGGTGGCAAGGGTAATGTTTTGGGGGAAAATATTTAAACCACCTGCACAGTTCAGGCAGATTAGAATTAAACCTCTTGCTTACACCGTAACAGTTCGAATAAAATTTAAGGAACTTGATTTTAATTAGCCAGCCGAATAGCTAGTGCACCTTTAAGAGTACTCAAAACAATTATGTCCTCTTCTGTGAAAAAAGGCAAAGATGAAGCCAAGAGTTTGTTTCTCACACAAAGTCTTATCTAGAAGGCTCCTTAAGAAAGCAAATTTCATATGACTTGTTTTAAGATTAAAGCCTTACTGGTGGTGCAGTGGTTTTCCGAGGAACAAGATTGTTGTGGGAAATATGCTGACTCTGTAAACTGCTCAGAGAGGGCTGTAAAGCACTGTGAAGCAGTATATAAGTGCTATTGCTATTACTAGAGCAATAGAAGAAAGAAAGAAAGCCCTAAAAGGACTGAAACCAGTAAAACAAAGTTGGCACAGAATGTTTGTTCACATGAGGGATTTCTTTTACATGGTTTATTTATTTATTTGAGGGTAGATATATATCTTCTTTCTCTATCTTTTGGTTCTGCAAATCTAATCCTTTGTTATTTTTCTTAAAATAAATGTACTTTGTTTTGGATTTTTATTGGATTTGTAATCTACTTCCACACAGTCCAAAATTCCTTGGAAATAACTTGGTTAAAAGATAAAAAAAATATATAAAATCCTTTATTCAATTTTTTTCTGGAGAAGGGTGACTTCCTATTTTACCTATTCTATCAGGATTCCAGGTGAATAGCTATCTCCTTATTTGGAGACAGCCACAGGGTGTATTTGGAGGTCCATAAAGATGGAAATCAGGGCCATGAAGACATGAACAAATGGGGAGAGGAGCTTTGATTGCATGGTAATATCTGTCATTTTGATATTGGTTTCTTCCAACTGTAAATGCTGCAGTTCCCATTCAACACAAAGGAGTGTCAGTCTTCTTGGGAGAATCTCTTTAATGTGAGGAGATGATATGGGGAATGGAGGCTAAAACATATAAAGCACGGTTGCTGGAATTGAGTATGTCTAGTTTAATGAAAAGAAGGATGATGGGTGACATGATAGCAGTGTTCCAATATTTCAGGGGTTGCCAGAAAGAAGAGGGAGTCAAGCTATTCTCCAAAGCACCTGAAGACAAGACAAGAAGCAACGGATGGAAACTAACCAAAGAGAGAAGCAACCTAGAACTAAGGAGAAATTTCCTGACAGTTAGAACAATTAATCAGTGGAACAACCTGCCTCCAGAAGCTGTAAATGCCCCAACCCTGGAAGTTTTTAAGAAGAGACTGGACAGCCATTTGTCTGAAATGGTATAGGGTTTCCTACCTGAGCAGGGGGTTGGACTAGATGTCCCCCAAGGTCCCTTCCAACTTTAATATTATTACTATTACTATCGTTGTTGCTGCTGTTTTTATTATTATTATTAACAGTCACACTGTGCTTCCTCATGCCTGTTCCAAGAGTGAGATTGGTGCAGAAAGAAAAGGAAGTATATAAGAAAGTAAAGTATCCAAGATGGATCTTCAGTTATTTTAGGCCCTGATGTAACCCACTTCTTGCTTCAGTAATACCCAATGTGCAGTGCTGGACCTTATAAAATGCCTCCCTCAGTCATTATGAAATGCACAGAAAACCGTTTCCTTAAAAGAAGTGCATACAGGCAGGGAGGAAAAGCAGTAGACATTTGAAATATTACTACCCACATGCATCTCTCTGGGAGAAGTGAGGTGCCATTTGCATTTTACAGATCTCTAGCCCTTCAACTTGGGAAACATTACCTGGCACAGTGTCTATGCTCGCTTCCCATTAAACTCAATGGCATTTCGCTTTCACTTTAATTAAAAAGCACTCACCACTGAGAAAGATTTGTGAATGAATGTTTATATCCAAGGCAGCTGGCAATGGACCTGCAGCTGCAATACAATCGTGCCTGGTGGAACCAGGGGAGGCAAAGCAAGATGTAGAAGATTGGAGCAGAGACCTTTTAAAAATGAACATGTTGTAAATAATCAGCCCCATTCACACTTGTGCATGATATAAAACCAAGTCAATTTCAGTACCTTGGTGGCATTTAATAAACTGCTTTATTTTATTCTCCTGCTTTATGGGATCACTAGGAGCCCTCCAAGGAATTGCAAAGTCTTTCAGCTGCAAGGTAAAAAATTCATTACGACAGTTTTTCAATATTTTCTTATTGTTTGACCTACAGATTAATATGTCTCCCTAGAATTTGCATCTCCCCTATTGTCTAAGAACAAATTACTGTGCAATAAATGTTGTCAAAGTAAGAGCAACTCACTTTTTTTCCTTTCTTAAAAAAAACACTTTTTGTTGTTGTTTTGCTATACAGTAATGACTGACTTGGCTCAGCAGAAATGTAAGTATGATTAATATCTGGATTGTAATAACTGCTAGAGGGTGTTTTGTTATTCTCTTTTAAGAGCGTTATGTATCACTCTTTCTAATAACACAACTGCTGTGTGTTGACAAGATGGTACCCAAACCTAGGGCTGTTGTTCAACAAGAGAAAAAGAACTCACCACACTCCAGAGAAACTTGGGATTGTTAGTAGAAGACAACTTCTACCAAGGAGGAGGAGGAGGAGGAGGAGGAGGAGGAGGAGGAAGAGGAGGAGGAGGAGGAGGAAAGTTTACATATCAACAACAATGAATCCCTAGAAACAGCACAAGCAAATTGAGGCATATTCTCATGGTTTAGCTGACCATGATGATTAATTTCTTTTGAAATGTATTTTGAAAACGAGGAAGAAGAAACAAAATGGAATATCCAGGTGAATGCAGAGTACATATCTTCCTGACTGGCACACAAGATCAGGTCCCTTGCAATATTTATTAAGCAGTGGATAAAATCTGTTTGTGATGAATCATAATGTACTGGATCTTTCAAAACATTTATAGAGATTGTGTGGAAGGTGAGAAGGATGGGAATTCCTTTACATTTTTCCAAAGCCGTGAAAAGACTTGCATGAAAAAAAAAAGCCAGCTGTTGTCCAATTTCCCAGATTTTTCTTTTAAATTGGGGGAGAGATGGAGCATAGCTGAGCCTAAAGCTTTCTGAATATGCTTGAACTTCTACATTACTATGAAAATGTTAGCAATTATATCAAGAACAAAAAACAAACTACATTTTCCCAGGTACATGGTACTATATCCCTCCACCCAAAAAAACTAGATGTACTTATTTTTACAAATGTGTGTGCTTTTTTAAAAAAAATATTACCATGCATTTGGGCTATTTTTAAAGGCAGGGGAAATAAAATGAGACATTCTAAATCAGAAATGTTGGTAACACTGACTAGAGATTATGGGATTTCCAATCTCAGCACATTTATAGCAACAGAATAGAGAGGGCTTCAAGAAGACTTAGAAACTGAGGTAAAATTTGAGGACGAATTAGATTCAGCTGGTAATATTCCATCAAATTTGGTTGTGATGGAGGGGGGTATTTTCAAATTCCCAATTTTGAAATTACTTCAATCTATGATATTTGTTCTGTCTGTCATTTGGTCTGACATGATTTTAATAGCTATCTCACCCCTCCAAGGTAATGCTGTAATGGGGAGAAATAAGACTAAAAAGCAGAGAAAAAGGAAAAGATAAAAAATACATGGAGAGGTTGCAGGAGTTACAAGGATCAGTGAGTGCTGAAAAGCAGAGAATTCAAAGAAGTAACCTGAATATGTTTGCAACAAATACAGGAAATACTTGATATGGGTGATGCCTCCTGACATTCAGGAAGATGTAAGTGTTGACTTGAAGACTAGTATCAACCCATCTTGAATATGTTGAGGTTTGGATGGCAGAAAAGAACACTTCTCATTAGCTGTTGTTTACCCTCCCTTGAAACCAAAAAAAGTAATGTTGTGTCACCAGTGAATCTGCAACGTGCAAGGATCTCAGCAAAAACCCAAGGAGGTTGACTGACATAATGATATGAACAACTTACATAGGGAGGAACATGATGTTCCCTATGTGAGTTTTTCTGCTTTCTGCTGGAACAGATCTTCTTTCCAAACAGATAAGCCATCTTGCCATTTAGAAAGCTGCTCACCTTCCTGACAGATACGGCTGATAACCAAAAAAATAAATAAAGCTCCAGATGGAACAGACTCCCTCTGGCTTCTGCTTTCTTCAATGTGTATACAGAACAGATCACATCTTTAACTTTTTATTGACAAGGTTGGAAATCTAAAAGCTAGCGGCCACTCAAACAGCTTATGTTCAATTGAGAATGGTAGCAAGTGAGAATTAAGAGTGTGCTTAACTCTTCATTGAAGTGAGATTTTTCTTTTTTTAAAAAGTGTTTCTCCTTGGCTCAACCACTTCCACCTAGATTCCCACACAGATTCTGATGTCTGTACAAAACTGTGCTGTCTCTGAGTTTTGAAGTACTCACAAAACCCCATACATGTGTGACCTGTCACTTTAGTGTTTTTAGAGGTATTGTGGAATAAAAATACCCCTTTTTATAATTACCGTATTTTCTGGCGTATAATATGACTTTTTAACCCATGTCTTATACGCTGGGTGCTGAAACTTTAGGGACAGGGCTGGCTGGAAAACCTGGAGCGGATCTCCCATTTGGTCTGCGCAGGGAAAGCGGAACCAATTGGAGAAGAAACTGCAGTCTGTGATTTTTTACAGGCTGGGGTCTGGGCATCTTTCCTTCTAAAGTTGAAGAGCAGCTGCAGTCTATCCCAACTTGAAAGGCAGGTGGGGAATGCAGCAACCAGAGCAGCTGCTTAGCTCTAAGGACACATTTGACTCAGGAACTGGGCGGGCTGGCTGGAAAACCTGGAGCGGATCTCCCATTTGGTCTGCGCAGGGAAAGCTTTAGAGTGAATTAGGAAAAGTTTAATCCACTTGCACTGTTTTATATTTACATGTTTGATGACAAACAGCCTTATGTTTATAAGTGACAGTTTTCCTACTATGTACCTGCATGTCATAAGCATTTGAATTAAAATTACCATATGAAAATCAAATCTGATGTTTTTTAATTTTTATTTGGTGTGCGTTGGAAGAGGGGTAGTCTTATACGGCGAGTATAGCCCGAACCCTATAATTTAACAGGAAATGTAGGGGGTCGTCTTATACGCCCCGTCGTCTTATATGCCGGAAAATACGGTATTCCCTTTCTGGTAACCAAAGAATGATTGGTTTGAGATGAAGAGAAATAGGGTGAAAAGCATAGAGGACTGAAATACCTCTCCAGGGATTGTCAGCTTGTGTCTCGGACTATTCTGTTGTACATCATCAAGATGGACTGTGCATCTGCAGACATTTTTCAGCCACATCCTTGCATATGTCATAAAAATGTAAGAACTGAAAAGTCATACCAAAAATAATTCTTTTCAATAAAAGAGCCTCCAAGCAGTTGGTAGATGAAAATGCACATAAATGTTTTGATTCATTTCCCTTTTTTTACAGATTAGGCAAATGATTCCAAGGTAGGAAAGAATCCTTGAAAATAATGTGTCAGAGGCTAGAAAGATTTTGTCCATCATTATATTGCATGAAGAAAAATTAATAAGTGGATGACCTGCAACAAAATTCTCCATAACAATTATAACTAACTAATTTTGACATCTACAGGAAGCATTTTATTTTACCAGTGAAGAACATATGCAAACACATACTGAGCATTTTAAAATCAGGGTTGTCAGAAACAGAAGGGTAATCTTGGGGGAAAGTGCAAAGACTGTGGGAATCAAGCAAGAAACACACTTACTATGCATCAAACTGTCTGCGTGGTGAGTCTCATAGGCAAATCTATATTGTAGGCTTAAGTGGGTTTAAACATTATTTTCCCTTCTCAAGGATTCCTGGGAATACCAGTCCATGAAATGGGACTAAGAATGTCTAAGAGATGATACCAGTTTCTTATATCGACTCTGTCTATCATTTTGGAGAAAATATAAATTGATGTGAGTTGATATGTAGATGAGCTGACAATTATGGAACTGCAAGAACGGAATCAAACCTTTAATGATCAGAATGAACGGAAATGAAGACATAATCTCCTAAAATAGAATAACTGAGAAGCTTGTCAGGAGTGAAGGCAGCATATGTTGAAGACAGATGTAATATAAGAGCATGTGAACATGCCAACTCTCTTTATATCCTCATATCACTTCGGCATTTTGAAAGCCTAATTAAATTAGACTTTTTTTTTGCACTTTTCTTGTAGCCTGATTCTGTTTGAGGAAAAAAAAAATAAATTGCTTGGGTTGTGGTTGTTTTTTTCCTCTCTCTCTTTTGTTTTTCTCCAAAGGAGAAGAACATTTCATTGCAAAGTCAAAGGTGAGGAAAGGTTTATGGGAATCTCCTGCCTTTTATTGTTCAGTCATCTCTTCTGTGGTTTTTAACTACACCTCTCATTTATCAAGTGAGTCCGGAGGGAAGGCACAGAAAATAGCTCACTATTAGCTCTTTTTGGCACTTATTGAACTCCTAACAGGACTTCAAGACTGACCATTAGATGTGAATGGGTGGTTGACATTATCCATGCAGTTATTAAAATAACTGTATTTTAAATTATTTTATTTTACATTTAACAGAGCTTTCGGGGAGGGGGAGTTATGGCTTTTTTTTTCTCTCTGACCATCAAACTAGCAATATATTAGCCATTCTCAGCCCTATTTGATCACATGTTTGACGCAGTACAAATACATATAACTTGGATGTAAAATATGCTTTGTGGCTTGAGCAGGGGTTGGTCTAGAAGACCTCCAAGGTCCCTTCCAATTCTGTTATTCTACTACTCTGTTTCCCTCATTTATCTTCTTTTATCTATGGCTTTAAAAAATATTAAACTGAACTTGAACATATAGCAATGCCACAGCTATGTGCTGTTGCAGGTTATACCTTTTTTTCTCCGAAATATTTTTCTCCAAGAAGCTGATTTTCAAATACTTATAATGTGTATTTCCATAATAAAAAAGAAAGAAAGATGATTTACAAGAATATTTAAAGCATGCACACCAGCCAATTGTGTCTCAAATGCTGGCAGGAAAGATAGTTGAGCTTCTCTTATAGATTTTAAGTTAGCGTCCATCACTGTCAACATATATGAGTGGAAAACAGTATCCAGACGTGGATACTAAAGCCTTTTGGAAGCTGAGAGATTCTCTGGTGACACTACTTTAGATTATTATTTTTGGCAATATCTAACCTCTTAAAGGCAATCATGAGTTGCCTCTCATGAATTTTTCAACATCCTGCTTTTTTCCCCCCCTAACCATTCTGATCCTTTCTTTGTCTTTGTTTCTATCATTATGCCACATCTATAATCCCACTGCAGCCTGCTCGAGTAGAATTAGAACAGCACTTAATTACTGGAACTAGGAATGACAAATACCGTCTTTTTTATCTGGTTGATCTTAGTGGATGAATCTGAATAATTTGAAACTGTGACTTAACGTCTTGCAAGGTACTGAAAGCCTGGATAAAATACCACAGTTATATTTACTGTCTCTGTTTAAAAAAATAAACTCTCTTGTACTCCATTCTACCACATGTGTTTACGTATCTACTGTCAGAAAAACTAAAGCTTGCTCTTTGAGAAAGCATTTCTTACTCTTTTTCGTCTTCATCCTTCAGTGCTTGATTTCATTACTGATATTGCCAATAGATGCAATGAAATTAACATCAGAAGCAAACTTACATGGAAGCACATATTTAATGAATGAAAGAAAATAATGTGTGATTATTGGGCATATAAACTTAAAGAATTCAAGTGAAAAGACTCCCACATTCCTCTTTCCATTTAGTTATCCACAGAAAAATCGTGCCAAAGGATCAGAGAAATCTTTAAATTAGAAAAGGAGGAAAGGAAACTGGGCTAGAAATTTAGGACAAATGAAGGAATTTTAGAAATGGAAAATGTATCTCTTGGTTTAGTAGCATATATATGTGCATGCTAATCTGAATGCATAAGATCATGTTCATGCAATGCACCTGTATGTATATAATTTAATTTTATTACCAGCTATTTTCATAGGTGATGAGAGACTTCATCAGAGAAAGTATCAAAATAAAAAAAAGTTGGATCAAATTTATATAAAAGTATAATATATAGAAAAATGTTCTCCTAGCTATTTTATAAATGTAAAGATTTTGTTATTGTTGTTGTTCATTCGGGCATATGCTTCCTTGTCACCTATAAAATATATACGGATACTAACCTAAAGTGAAGGAGCCAAATCATTCATTCATAGAGAGAGAATGTATTTTTATAATGGCTGATTGTAGAGTCATCCAGAGGTTTAAACTGGATTAGGGATTTTAATCTATCAATTGAGTTATTCCCAAGGATCTGAGATAGGCAGATGTTGCTGGAATTGTTAAAGGTATCATCACAGAATGTATCATCCTCTGAATGGACACATACCTCAAGCCCGCTGATTCAGATCTAGGAACAAGAACAAAATTGAAGTAAAAGATGGAGGAAAGAGACCACCAAGCAACATTGAAGAATCCAACCTCCCTTACACTACTTGGAGACACTCTGAATAGGTTGAGAGTTGGAGTGCCTAAGTTTAAAACCAATATGCTCAAGTGGAGTCTCTTAATGGATAGCAACACTCTTCTATGTGAATGTGGAGAGACACAGAACCTTGCCCATCTGCTAGTATGTCATCTACTACCAGAAATATGTACCAATAATGACTTATTTTTGGCCAATGACAAAGCCAAGAAGATTTTGGCTTTCATTCTGGCAGTTTAATGTTTGATCTAGACATGGAAGAAAAAAAAGGCAGGATGGAAGCTGTTCCAACTAAAGTTGCCTTTTGCAATTGGCTGATAGTGACTTTGTCAGCGCCAATGCTGTTCAGGTGGTGCTTCAAGACACCTGTTAATTACTACCTTTGCTTTCTATTTTTGCCACAGTTGTTCCACTTCTATTTGCAGATCTTTGTATTTGACGATTCCTTCAGTTCTTTCTCCTCTCTTCTCCTCTCTTTAGATATTGCAACATCCACTATCCAGACCGTTTTGTCTTTATTACCAACCATTGTTACACTTGAGGAGTTGTGTGGCAGTTGCTTGTCTGTATGAATTCTAAAGTCCCAGAGCACTTTAGCTACTTCATGTTCTATTACCTTGTGTATTTTGTGATCCCACCAGTTCTTGCTTTTAGGCAAAAACTATTTCTTGAAGATGTTTCCAATGCACCAATTGTTGCTCCTCTGTCATGCCATTGTGTGTAGTCAGTCTGCTGTAGCTAACTAGAAGATCCATCATTTCTTCAGCTTTGCAGAAATGATGTTGACTGCCTTTTGCTGTCTTCTCAGTTCTGGTTTTGTATGCATTTATTCTTAAGGTTTGGTCTTGTACACCCAGAATTAACACCTTGGTTTCTTTCTTTAACTTTTCTGCCCTTAGTCTTTGCAAGGTCTTGTTATTATCTGCTTGGTTTCCTCTTTTTTTTTTTTTTTAGTATACTGGCCATGTAATACTTAGTCTTGCCATGTCATCTTTTGTACACTTATGTGCTCTTCTTGATTATTATCTACTCAAATCAATTCATTGTAGCATGAGGGCCTCTTCCTTACTGGTCCAGTGCAGGTTGATAAATAAGGGTTCAGAGCAGTGGTGGGATTCAGCCAGTTTGCACCATTTCAGCAGAACCGGTAGCTAATTTTTTGTTGCCCAGGCCCAGAATGGACTTCCAGAAGCGGCATCCACACACAGAGAACCAGTTGTTCACATATTTGAATCCCACCACTGGTTCAGAGGAGATGCTTCCTAGGCTAGGCTGAGAGAAAGTGACTGGCCTAAAGTCTCCAAGCCAATTTTTGTAACTAAGAAGACTAGAACCAAGGTTTGCTTTTTCTTAGTCTAATGTCATAACACCATATTCTCTCTCTCTCTCTCTCTCTCTCTCTCTCTCTCTCTCTCTCTCTCTCTCTCTCTCTCTCTCTCTCTCTGTGTGTGTGTGTGTGTGTGCATGCACATGTATATATAATCAAAATCATTCTTTCATTTCTTCTGCTATCATTCATGTAACATACATAAAGCTATGAAATGAATTTTGATTTAAAATCTGCACTTTTTTAAAAAAAAGGTAATTGTTACAAGTTTTTTTTAAACTTTTAAAAACCTGAACCCACAGTTATGATCATAGTGCTGAATAGGTACAAATGGATGCATTTAGCTTTCAGTAATACAGAAGATGATAAATTGCCTATGTGCTTAGTTGTCTCCTGCTTATTTTCAACCTGATAGCTAAAATCTCGGATGACCGTGACGCTGTCCACATTCTGTCATGGTTAATAATAACATTCCCATCACTTTTGGTGGTTCTTAATCTTTCTGTTGTTGTTGTTACTAGTCATTTCCCATACTTCTTCTCAAAATAGCACACTGCCTTCTCTTCACAAAAGTAACACATCTCTTGGAATTTAAACTACTGGTTTGGATCATGCCATCTGAAATAATACCATCTGAAATAATAGCAAACTGAATTTTTGTTTTTCTTTTCTTTTTTTAAAAAAATAATATAAAACTTTTGTTTCTTGTGATCAGGTTAGTATTATTAATGCAGCTTTTCTTCTTCCTTTTATGTAAAGGGGAGAGGAGATGAATAGATGTTTGTAATTTCTGAAGAAGCGGATGCATTTTTTTAACTCTTCATTTTTCTGTTGCGGTCAGTCAATGCAAGCCCTGATTGCTGATATGGTTGCCTGCGTATTCTCAGCATTTCATCACTAGCAGAAGTGAAGATCAGTGAGCAGAGGGAGATGATTTTGAAACTGATATTGAAGGATAAGAAATAGGATTGAAATTGTGAAGTGTCACATGGCAGTTTTGTTGCATGGCAGTTTTGTTGCCCCTATGGTAGAGATACAAGGGAGGAAACTCTTAAAAGCTGTATATACTTCTTTAATATAAATACTATATAGCTGAAGGAGTATATGAAGGAGTATATACTTTTCATATCTCAAAGATAATGTCTACTTCCAGCTAGCCAAGCCTAGCCATCTGGTTATTTTAAGCAGGGGTGTTTTTTCCCCACTTTTGACGAAAAAATTGGAGATGAATATGGAAAATGAATATGGTGCAAAAATGGGTTGCATATAATATAAGGTGGAATATTCAATGATTTAGCAGAAAATAGCAGTGATATCATCCGTACGGATCCCAAAGTTGTACATTGGAAGTATTATTTTTAACATTTTTGCTTTGTTTTTATAGACTTTAAATTTTTATTGCCTTGTATTGTGGGCTATATTGGTTTTTAGGTCTCCTAATAAATACCTACATATCCTGGGATGAAGGATAGGTTAAAAGTACTTAATGAAAAGAAAATAATGCATTTATTTGACATGTAAAGTTCAAAGACTCTTCCAGATGTGATTCGTTTAAATGTCTGTGCCAGAGAATCATCCTGGATTCTTTCTTCTAGCAAACAAAGAAACACACAAAGAACTCAAGGCTCCCTTAGCAATACATTTGATGCCCATGTGAATTCCCAAATGTGCTTAATGGGGCTACTTCTGGAAAGCATTCATAAATTGCAATTGTATAAAATATAGTAATTGGGCTGCTAAGTAGAACAAGGCATGGGATCATATGATGTTTCTACCAATGTTGAGTGAGCAAAATTTGAGGCATTGCAGTTAACCTTTAAAATCTTAAACAGCTTAGATCTGATTGTTTGCTAAAGCCTCTACATCTGTGAACATAACCCATAGAGGCATGGTGGCTCAGTGGCTTAATAACTCTAGAGATGGTTTTTGTTCCAATGGTTTGAGTCCCAGCACTGTATGGCAGGGTGAGCTCCTGTCACTCATCTTAAATTCTGTCCACCTAACAGTTCGAAAGCATGTTATATGCAAGTAGATAGATAGGTACCACTTTGGTGGGGAGACAAGTTTGTGCTCTGTGCAGGCATTCAGATTTCTGATGGCTCTGAACCTTCCTGACCACAATGCCCATTTGCAAGGCAGCTCTGGTAGGGGAGGGGCCTTGGATGTCACTGCAGGAAGAGTTGCTCATCTTTCTGATGTGAAGTCAGCTCATCGTCCTTGACACCACTTGGAAAGTGAACAAGCTTTTCAAGAGGGCTGATACTTTGGCAAGCCAAACTACTACTCTGCAATTGCATTGTGGTCTCTTGGCTAATATATATATTAGACTGATTTTAATCTGGGTCTTGAATTTGGCTGCATTACTTTCTTCCTCTGTATTTGCTACTGTTGTAAGCCACCCTGACTATTAGAATAAAGGGAGAATATAAATTTAAAAATGTAAACAAAATGCATTAATGACTTCCTTGCAAAGCCACTGAACATATGATTGATGAAAGGCATGGCTATTTTACATGCCATTGCATTAGGATGGAGTTAGTCATCCCTTTCCATGTGCTTTCTGTGTATCAGAGGCATTGTGCAAAAGCTCTGGCTGAAATACTAT
This sequence comes from Vipera berus, assembly GCF_964194415.1. Taxonomy (NCBI): domain Eukaryota; kingdom Metazoa; phylum Chordata; class Lepidosauria; order Squamata; family Viperidae; genus Vipera; species Vipera berus. Next base: position 77,742,214 of record NC_138204.1, read on the forward strand.
CCACAACATTTTTCTTCACCATCAGAAGAATTTCTGAGACAATCTCCCAATAATAAATAATTAAGAAAGACATGCAAATGAATAATAATAACAATAATAGAGTTGGAAGGGACCTTGGAGATCTTCTAGCCCAGGGGTCAGCAACCTGAAACAGTGAAAGAGCCACTCGGAACCGGTTCCCTCACAAAAAGAAAAACTGGGAGCCGCAAAAAATGTGTGCGCATGCACATACATGCGCACATGTGCAGAACAGGGTTTGACTGAAGAGTGGAGCCAAGGCGAGATATGCACCTACCCTGAATATTTGAATTGATTGGTTGAACTTTTTTAGTC
>NC_138204.1:77747546-77756862 GCF_964194415.1 Vipera berus
ATCACGACCAAACCGTGCCCTCTCCATTGCCGCTAATGGAGAAAAAGTTGCAATATGTAGTGCGACGTTATGTGACATCATGAATTTGACATGCCTGAACTAACCTCTACTTTCATGGGGCCGGTCTCTAATCTCAGTGACATCCAAGACACATTTTGGGACTTCAAGGGACGACCTTAGAAATTTGATTTGAACTAGTTCTAAATGTGAAAAACTGGAGAAGGGACCCAGTCGGACACTATAAATAAATTGTGCTATTGGCATGGCTTCAAATGATTTGTGTGCTGCAAGTATGCAGTGGTCACTTCTTGTCTTGAGGAATTTAAGGGTGGCAGATGAGCTCCCCTGTGCTTTTTCAATGATGTAGTTCCCATGCGGTTTCCTACTGTTGGCAGAATGAAGAATAACTTCCAGGCATTTTACACAAGGGACATGGTCAGTCTTGAGGTCATCTATGATCCAGGGGTGGTTCTTGGTCTATTTATCAACTGCCATAATGTTAATTTTCTGATAATTGAGTTCCAGCTGCTCTTCCTTGCAATACTGTGTTAATACTCTTGATGTTCTTTTAAGGTCAATAAGTGTTCTTGAAAGTATGGCAGCATTGCTGCATACAGTAGAAATGAGATGCGTCTTCCAGGAAGTTTTGGAAAGTTTGGGTTGAGGAGATAAGCCACCAAAGAGTTGATATAGAAATTGATTAAGAGTGGGGCCAATATTCATATTTCCCTGACACAATACTGAGACCCAATGACACTAGTCAAATAGCCCTGGGGATTACATCTTATTTTGAGTGAGATCCTATCATGATGCATACATATTAGATGAAGTAAACATTGGTCAATCAAAGAGGCCTCAGTTTTACCCAGATGGGCAAAGAATTTTGGATATAATATAGACTTAGAGAAGTGGCAAAGTTTGTAGGAGAGAAACTATAAATTGACAGTGTTAGCTTCATATAAAGAAAATGTATACAGTATAAAATGTTCTATAGATGGCACTTGCCACCAACAAGATTAGCAAAAATGTTTAAAAATATGTCAGAGAAATGTTGGAAATGTAAACACAAACAGGTACTTATTATCAGATGTGGTGGTTATGTGTTAAGCAAGGAGATATTGGACAATAATCTACACTTGGTTAGAAAAAATGTTAGAGAAGCACATAGACTATAAACATGAATTTTTTTTTACTAGGTATAATGCCAGAAAAACTTGATAAGCAAAGTACTTATTTGATTCTACATGTGATAACAGCGGCAAGAATTATATTTGCACAATATTGCAAGAATGAAGAAATACCACCAGAAGAAGAAATAATCCAAAAAATACTAGACTGTGCAGAAATGGACAGACTTACTTTAAGGTTGAAAGAAAAAGAAGAAACAGAATATTTTCATACTTGGGACCTATTTTATCAATGATTAGAGAAAGGATTTAGGGATTAGGAATTTAATTTGTATTAGTGAATAAGATAGACAACAGGTTTTTGTTGAATGATTACTGCTGAATTCTGTTAAAAATAATAATAAAACTTTATAAAAACAACAACAAAGAGGACTCAGTTTTTCCCATTGTTTCTCTCAGCTCAAGCCAGTTACACCTGACCTACTTACATAGCACTGAGATGTTGTGGTACATTTCTGAATATGTGCTGGATTTATCTTTGACATATTCATTGTGAATTCAATAGTTTCTTTGTTTTTGATTGGTTTGGAAGAGCCTGAACAGAAATCATTAGCACATTCCTTTAGATTAAATAGGTCTCTAATACTCATGGAAAATCTTCCTGTTCTTTTTACCCTCAAAGAGGACATAGAAGCAGCTGTTTATCTAAGATCCTTGTGATTTTTAGATTATTAGGATAACAGGTTTCAGGTTTATTAACTCATCTTTTAACCTTCTCTTCTTATTCTGATCTTGCAGTTATATTGTTTGATGTTTTAGTTTTTTATGAGTTTTATTAAATATCAGAAATGAGGGACCAGGAATACTAACAAGTCTGACAAGAGTAAGAATAACACTTTGCATTTTTATTTTATTTTTATTTCTTTTTCTGAGTGTAGTTTGCATTCACTATTACTTCTGTAATTACACTTTGTAATAAAATTATGGAAATCTTCCTTTTCTTTTATAAAAGCCTATTTTGTAACTGTGATATATATAGAAAAATAAATGCCATGCCAGATCTAATATTTATAATGTTATCATGTTGCTCTATTATCTTGGAAGAGTAGAAAAGCAATCAGATTCCTGCTGTCATTTTTCTGGTTTCTAACTAAAACCTAATATTTTTATTTCAAGAACTAAATGCATTAAGTTGGATCAGGCTAAAGAAATATAAACAATGTACTCTTCTGCCAATAATTTATTTGTATCTCTTTTTTCCTAACTTATAAACAAAATTTGGCTCAATTTTAATCCTAGCTTTTATTTCTCTTTTGATATTAGTACTATTGTGATCATGGTATCTCTTCTGCCATGTAAGAACTATTATGTAATTTATCTGAGAAACTGCCTTCTTCCATGTAGGACCATTTTGCTATTCATTGTCTCCAGTTTGTCTGTTCTATCTGGCTTACCACACAACAGCCATTGTCCATAGTGTCCATTTAGAATGCAAAAAAAATATGTTTCCACTGTTACTCAGAATAAAAGAATAATAGAACAAAATAACAGACTTGAAAGGAACTTGGAGATCTTCTAGTTCAACCCCATGCTCAGGCAGGAAACTCTATACCATTTCAGATGTGTGGTTGTCCAATCTCTTCTTAAAAACTTCCAGGGTTGGAGCATTCACAAATTCTGGAGGCAAGTCATTCCACTAATTAATTGTTCTAACTATAAGAAAATTTCTCCTTAGTTTTAGGTTGCTTCTCTCCTTGATTAGTTTCCATCTGTTACTTCTTGTTTTGTTTTCAGGTGCTTTGGAGAATAGGTTAACCCTCTCTTCTTTGTGGCAGTCCCTTAGACATGCAGCTATCCTGTCACCTTAGTCCTTCTTTTCATTAACTACTCCAAGGTTTTCCATGGTTCCTTCAAGCTTTCGGGACAAGTCTATGTAGGTAGTTTGCAGAAGCTTCATAACTTTGAAGACTAAATCCAGAATGAACTTTTTGGACAGTGAAGTGCTTCACTGAATAGTTTATGTAACTATAGAGATTAGGTGATGTCCAGAATGATCATTTTTTCTGTTGCATGAATCCTTATTTGCTTTTTCATACAGTTCCTTGATTAGCAGAATCCATCTCCTCTGAACGGTATGAAAACCACTCTATAATTGTAACATGCTAAATTTCACTGAGCGATTATATTTTGTGATGATTCCATTTGATTACAGAGACATTGAACAATAATATTTATTTGTGAAGCATGAGTAACAAGCAAAAGAAACACCTTACAGCATAGGTTTCATAAAAGAAGGAACACATTAAGGTTTCCAAGATCATTGTTAACTTATCAGTGTTATCTTCTTCACATGGAATTCTAATGAAACACTGCATGTTCCCAATAAATTTAGTTTAGTTTCTAATTGCAGCCTTCCCAAAAAGCTCAAAAGGTAAACAGCTTTTCTGTAAAACTGGGTAGTATTAATTAAAGTTAGTATGTTAGCTCATAACTGTTCAGTTAAACACCAAAGCTCCGATTCTAGTCATCTTCATACTTGTCATTAAGCCTAATAATATTTCTATTGCTTCAAAATATGAAGTTTCTCAAGTCAGGGATTAAATAGAATGGAAAGGCAGAATTTGCATTTAGACTTCTCTTTCACATCTATACAAAAGAAAGTAGTCATTTGCATCTCAATAAGAAATTTGATCCTGTTCCTGCAAATTTCAGGAAGGGAGGGAGAGAGGGAGGGAAGAAGAAGAAGAAGAAGAAGAAGAAGAAGAAGAAGAAGAAGAAGAAGAAGAAGAAGAAGAAGAAGAAGAAGAAGAAGAAGAAGAAGAAGAAAGAAGAAATAATAAGAAATATTTTTTGTTGCCTGAACACCACCAGAGATAGGAATCTGCTCCTTGCCCCTTCTATCTAGACCAGAGGTCTTTGCGTTCTATTAGCATTGTAGCACAGATGCCGGCCTCCGCACCAATTTCAAAGGGTAGATATTTGGAACTCACATTCTAACTCAAAGATATTTTCCTTTTGTTATTGCTGATATGGGAATTGTTAAATGCTTGTGCTAACATTTTGGTAAAACAATATTTTGTTATTATGAAGCTGCTTTGAATGATCCACGATATTATAGATCAGGGGTTCAAAGGTGCATTCATCTCCCAGAGCAATTGAAATCAAAATGTTCAGCACTACCTTTTTCCCCATTTTCTGGACATATAAGGTGGGTGAAGGACCAAAATGAGTTCAAGACACTTATTTCAACTTGCAAAAAATCCCAAAATCTTCTCCTAGGAAAACTGATGGCTTTATTTGTTATTGGAGAACAGCTTTCAACTTGCCATGGAAAACATTTTGTGGCCCTCAAACCAATAGACGTTGTGTACCCTTTTTATATAGGCAGTAATGCTGTTTGTCTGAATTCATACTTCTGTTTTAGATAGAAATATATAGAAATTAAGTAACCCTACAATAACTGTAATGCACATTTAATACATCAAACAAATAGGCTAACTTCATCCAGCATATAGGACAGTTCTGAAGACCCTGCAAATAAGACTAATAAAGAGAGCATATTTCTATCTCTCCAAGTTGTATACTCTTCATTATGGATTATCAATTTGGATTTCACTCGAATCATTATTAAATTTTGTAATTTCCATTTGATTGAAAAAAATATTTTCACTTATGAATCATGTGAATTAGGCTTTCTTAAGGACATTTCATTCACTATTAAATTTGATGCTGTGTGTGTGTCTGAAATTCTTGATCTTTCATTAGGTGTATAATTTAATCAGAAGACCAGTTTGATATAGTTGGCAAGTGTTTGCTTTCAGATGGAAGTCCTCTGCTTTTCATAAGCACCTTGCAATAAAAATTAATTTCCATAAAGTCAAACATCATTTCTTCTCGACAGTTTGGTGTGGCTCCGCATTTGGAACTTCAGTCTGTTTTGACTGAAAATGTTGATTGTTTTCCAAAGATGTGCTGGATAGGCTTGTGACAAATGTGATTGGACAAGCTGATAATCCAACTGTGTTAATAGAAAAAGGAAAAACTATCACAAAGTGAAACAACTGATCTGTCTGCTCTTGCAAATGCTGTGATAGTGGGGAAGCTATCAAGAGAGGTTGCAAAATTAAATAGCCTAAGATATGACAGGGCAAGATGATATCTAAAAATATGAAAATACAAATATAGTAAAATAATTTCCCTTCCTTCCTTCCTTCCTTCCTTCCTTCCTTCCTTCCTTCCTTCCTTCCTTCCTTCCTTCTCCATGTTATGTTTTATTTAAGGCTAATACTGGGAAAAAGTAAAATTGTAAGGTTCTCTGTTAGATTAGAACAGAAACAATGCACAAATGCATGGCCACAAATAACTTTCCATTCTGTTTGTATCTGCTATACATGTTATTCAAAAGCTTAAATTAAAAAAAATCTTGAACAAGTAGTCAACAGGGGAGCAAGGCACAGGGACTGTAAGAAAGAGAGAAATAGCAAATGATCATGTTTTATTTGTATTAATATTGCCTGGGCTGAGATCTGAACTAGGACTTCATATCTTTAAATATTGTTATATTTTCTATAAAGAGTAGATGATGGGCAGTAACAAAACAAAACAAGTTAGCCCAAAGTCAGTCAATACCAACATTGCTGATTAGAGAATCCCTTGCAGGCTAGGGAATTCTGGGAGTTGAAGTTCACATCTCTTAAAGCCATCAAGATTGAGAAACTCTGCTATAAGCAAATGCAATATTTTAATCCAAGACCTAATCTAGTTTTCTATCCTTTCCTCTTCTTTATGCTTCATTCTTCTCAGAACCTGTGGGTTTGAGTTGAAATGTGCTGCATTGATCACTATATCCCCACTTCAACTTTTCTTGAAAAGAGAGCCAAATTTAATCACATCTTGCTTGACTAGGCTGTTTGACATTAATTAGATGCTCATAGGGAGTCCAATTTGGCATAAAGGAGAACGTTCAGTTTTCCAACTGCAAGATTTGGAACCTATGAGAAGTGGATGCAAAGAGCCTAATTAGTGTTCCTGCATTTTCCACCTCCAAGACAAATGTTATTAGGTACCCAATCTTGTGTCTGGGTTTCTCATCTGGTAGGCACTCTAATACACAGTGCAATTAAACACTATAAAAGATGCGATAAAGTTAGACAGGATTGGAACTGCCACTATGGACTACAGGGAATCTCAGCTGCTAAACTTTCATCACTGCCACTTTCAAGGTTCCCTTTAAATTAAAAGGAAAAGTGGTGAAGTAAAGCTTAACTAGCCAGTTTCAGTTTAAATTGCACATTGCAACAAGTAGTGCAAAGGACAAAATTGCTGCAAAGCAATTTCAGATAATTACCCTTTACATTAAAAACAAACCAGAAAGAACAGAGCTAATTAGCTCACAAAGAAAAAAGGTGAGCCTGACAGCCCAGTAAGTGTTGCTTAGAAATAACATTCACACATATTGTTGAAGGTTCATGCTAACCCTGGGCTTTAACTATCTTCCATTCTTTTCTGCAGCTTTTGTTTTCAAAAAGGAATTTTAAATGCTTTACGAAAGCAAAGTCCCAAAGTTCATTCAATGGGCAGTGTAAATTGTCCCACACTTGAATTGCACACACAGTAAATACATATATGGATGTGTAACCTAGCTGTCATTATTTAAAATTAGCCCTGGTAGATTTGGGAAATGAGGCCAGATTCTGAGACAAATTCTCTCATTTTATAAAGTCCTTAACTCTTCCAGCAGAGAGAACCGAAAGCGCTGTGTTTATATACTGTGGAGACATTATCTAGCAGGATAGATTTCCATATTCTACTGTGTGCATAGAAATAGGTCCCTTATCAATGGGCATTCAATTACAGTACCTTAATAGAGTTCAAGATAATTCCACATTGGTTTATGATTGCAGATTATTCAACAGATATTCAATCTACATATGCATTGGAGCTAAGGCAAGGTTTTATTTTGCAACAGTAGTTTGATAACAGCAGATATTCTTTGAATTTAATTGTGAGAGAACGGGACAAAATTAATAATCAACAAACTGCTGAGTTTTCAAGGCAGTAAATGATAGCCGTGGAACACCATGCTGCCTCTACATATTTGAAACTGGATAGAGAGGCACCTAAAGCTTGGAGTAAAATAATAACCATGAAGTTTTAGGAGACGTATCTAAGCATTTCCCCTTCATGGATTACTGCCTTGTCGTGGCGAAGGGGCTTGCGTAATTCAATGAAGCTATGAGCTATGCCGTGCAGGGCCACCCAAGACGGACAGGTCATAGCCGAGAGTTCTGACAAAACGTGATCCACTGGAGAAGGAAATGGCAACCCACTCCAGTATCTTTGCCATGAAAACCCTATGGACAGTACCAAAAGGCAAAACGATATGACGCTGGAAGATGAGCCCCTCAGGTCGGAAGGCGTCCAATATGCTACTGGGGAAGAGCAGAGGGCTAGTACTAGTAGCGCCAGAAAGAATGAAGCGACTGGGCCAAAGCCGAAAGGACGCTCAGCTGTGGATGTGTCTGGTGGTGAAAGGAAAGTCCGATGCTGTAAAGATTTTTTCTCCATAGGAACCTGGAATGTAAGATCCATGAATCAAGGAAAGCTGGACGTGGTCAAACAAGAGATGACAAGACTGAACATCGACATCTTAGGCATCAGCGAACTAAAATGGACAGGAATGGGTGAATTTAATTCAGATGACCATCAGGTATACTACTGCGGGCAAGAATCCCTCAGAAGAAATGGAGTAGCCTTCATAGTCAATAAAAGAGTAGGAAAAGCAATACTGGGATACAATCCTCAAAATGACAGAATGATCTCAGTTCGAATCCAAGGCAAACCATTCAATATCACAGTAGTCCAAGTCTATGCCCCAACCACCAGTGCTGAAGAGGATGAAATTGACCGGTTCTATGAAGCCCTACAGCACCTTATAGAACTAACACCAAAAAATGATGTCCTTATCATCATGGGGGATTGGAATGCTAAAGTAGGAAGCCAAAAGATAACTGGAATAACAGGCAAGTTTGGCCTTGGAGTACAAAATGAAGCAGGGCACAGGCTGATAGAATTTTGTCAAGAGAATACGATGGTCATAGCAAACACTCTTTTCCAACAACCCAAGAGACGGCTCTACACATGGACATCTCCAGACGGTCAACACAGAAATCAGATTGACTATATGCTCTGCAGCCAAAGATGGAGAAGCTCTATACAGTCAGTAAAAACAAGACCAGGAGCTGACTGTGGCTCAGACCACGAGCTTCTCCTTGCAAAGTTTAGGCTTAAACTGAAGAAAGTAGGGAAAAGCACTAGGCCACTCAGGTATGAATTAAATCATATCCCTGTTGAATATACAGTAGAGGTGACAAATAGACTTAAGGAATTAGATCTGATAGACAGAGTGCCTGAAGAACTATGGACAGAGGTTCGCAACATTGTACAACAGGTAGCAACCAAAACCATCCCAAAGAAAAAGAAATGCAAGAAAGCAAAATGGCTGTCTGAGGAAGCTTTGCAAATAGCTGAGGAAAGGAGGGAAGTGAAAGGCAAGGGAGAAAAAGAAAGATACGCCCAACTGAATGCAGAATTCCAGAGAATAGCTAGAAGAGATAAGAATGCCTTCTTAAATGAACAGTGCAAAGAAATAGAAGAAAACAATAGAATAGGGAGGACCAGAGATCTTTTCAAGAAAATTGGAGAGATGAAGGGAACGTTTAATGCAAAAATGGGCATGATAAAGGACCAAAATGGCAGGGACCTAACAGAGGCAGAAGAGATTAAGAAGAGGTGGCAAAATTACACAGAAGAACTATACAAGAATGAGCTTAACGTCCCAGATAAACACAATGAGGTGGTCACTGACCTCGAGCCAGACATCCTAGAATGTGAAGTGAAGTGGGCCTTAGAAAAGCTGAGCAACAACAAAGCTAGTGGAGGTGACAGTATTCCAGCTGAGCTATTCAAAATCTTAAAAGACAATGCAGTAAAAGTGCTACACTCAATTTGCCAGCAAATTTGGAAAACCCAACAGTGGCCACAGGATTGGAAAAGATCAGTTTACATTCCAATTCCAAAGAAAGGCAGTGCCAAAGAATGTTCAAACTATCGCACCATTGCACTCATTTCTCATGCTAGCAAAGTCATGCTTAAAATCCTACAAGCTAGACTTCAGCAGTATGTGGATC
>NC_138204.1:77757062-77784562 GCF_964194415.1 Vipera berus
CAAATTTCAAGTGGATTAGTAAACTTGCTTCAAACAGCTTTCTTAAATGAAATAGAGTTCATATTCAATAATATGAAAATACTTTATGAGTCCTTCGGGCAAGCCAGTTTTATAATCACTCTTCTTATATAGGAATTACATTCAAAGAGTCTAAAGAACATCCGTTCATTTTTCTTTATTTTAAGCATATTTTAAATAGGCAGTGGAATTTTTTTTTTTAAAAAAACATAATGTATCTTACACTATTTTAGGCCATGCTTGCACATACAGTATAAACTTTTACCAATGTTGCCATCAGTCTAAGAAAAAAGCATAATATTAGAATAGATCTTTTGCACCAGATAATGTTGCTCAAATTCTCAGCTTGAGATATTCCAAGTGAAGGTCCAGATGCCAACAAATATTTTGGGGTATGGATTTTTTAAAAAAATCACAACCATTGAGCTCTGAGTAGCCCACATGTGCATGTTAATGGTAATGTATATTGCTGCTGCTATGATTATTGTCTTGGTTTTTCTTTTATAAAACTCCACTGTGTAGTTTTTTTTTTTTCTGCAGAATACAGACTATGCCAGAATCTTACATGAGTTTCCTACTTGGGTCTCGTGAGGAAAATCAAAGAGGGATTCTTTGTATGTATGTAGGACGATCTGCAAGGGACACGGTGGCTCAGTGGGTTAGGATGCTGAGCCTGTCGATCAGAAGGTCGGCAGTTTGGCGGGTCGAATCCCGAGTGTCACGTAACAGAGTGAGCGCCTGTTACTTGTCCCAGCTTCTGCCAACCTAGCAGTTCGAAAGCACGTAAAAATGCAAGTAGAAAAATAGGGACCACTTCGGTGGGAAGGTAACAGCGTTCCATGCGCCTTTGGTGTCTAGTCATGCCGGCCACATGACCACAGAGATGTCCTCAGACAAGCACTGGCTCTTTGGCTTTGAAACGGAGATGAGCACCGGCCCTTAGAGTCGGAAACGACTAGCACGCATGTGCGGGGGAACCTTTACCTTTACCTTTAGGACGATCTAGTGATTCTTTTCATGCCCATTAACTCTGTTAGTCTATATCAGGGGTCTTCAAACTTGGCCCTTTTATGACTTGTGGACTCCCAGAATTCCTCAGCCACCATGGTCTATATATTTAATAGATATGGAAAACCTTCAGTATATATTGATGGGACCCCAGACTGATCAATGTCACTGCACACTTCAGATTATTAAATAATGTTTTCTGAAGCTACCCAACCAGGATGCATTTTGACTAGTACTGTAGATAAAAAAAAAGTTCCTCTTCTCTCCTTTGAGACCAGGGGTTCCCAACCAGGGGTGCGAGACTATATTCCAGGGGGTGCAAAAACTTGGGTTTTCAAAATTATAGTGTATATGCATAATTTGTTGCCGTTCTTTCAAACTTTTGTAAAGGGTGCGAGAATATATCAGACTTGTTCTAGGGGTGCGCAGTATAGAAAAGGTTGGGAACCACTGTCTTACAACCAAAAAGACCATACAAGTAGTCCTCAACTTATGGCCAGACAACTGAGCCCAACTTTTCTGTTGCTAAGTGAAACATTTGTTAAATGAACGTTGCTCAATTTTATGACTTTTTCATGCCACAGTTATTAAGTGAATCACTGCAGTCGGTAAGTTAGTATCATGATTGTTAAGTGAATCTGACTCCCCCACTGACTTTGCTTATCAGAAGGTCACAAAAAAGGAGATCCCATGACTCCAGGACACTGCAACCATCATAAATATGAGTCAGTTGCCAAGGATCCAAATTTTGATCATGTGACCATGGAGATGCTGCAACAGTGTGAAAAATGGTCATGTCACCTTTTTCACTGCTGTTGTAACTTTGAACAGTCACATAATAATAATAATAATAATAATAATAATAATAATAATAATAATAATAATAATAATAATAATAATAATAATAATAATAATAATAACAACAACAACAACAACAATGATGATGATGATCATGATGATGGAAGGGACCTTGGAAGTCATCTAGTCCAACCCTTTGCTCAGGCAGGAAATCCTATACCATTTCAGACAAATGAACTGTTGTAAGTTGAGGACTACATGTATTGCTTCAAAAAGGATCCTTTAAGAAGTCAAACCATTTTCTTAGAGTTTTGCACAGGTCTGTAAATACAGACAGAGACACAATAATCCCTTCTTAACCTTATGAATGGTCTCTCTCTCTCTCTCTCTTCTCTCTCTCTCTCTCTCTCTCTCTCTCTCTCTCTCTCTCTCTCTCTCTCTCTCTCTCTCTCTCTCTCTCTCTCTCTTTCTCTTTAATAAATGCATGTTGTCCTTTCTCTCAAATGATTTTATTTTGATGAAGAAAAAAAAGAGCTGGACAGAAAAATAAAATCTGAAAGACAATTCTATTCTCCATCACTTCTTCATCATTAACTATCAGCGATTATTAAATTCTCTTAAGATTTATGATGTTAACTCATCTGCAATGACACCAACTGCGTCACATAAAATACCATCACCCAATTCTGACCAAAAGAGTGACTTGGGCAGCTTGTTACAATGACTTTCATATTGATGGTATCTAGTCAGTCTCTGTTGTGTAGATGCAGTGGGAATAATCTTTCAGAATTCTCAGCACACACAAAAAATGCATGAATTGCTGGAATCTTAGGAAAGATAATCTTAGTATATGTAGTGAAGAAGGTTATTCCAAATAAAATCTCTTTGCTTGATGGATTTTCCTTCCAAATGTGAGCCACATTTGAGTCATTGCCCAACTAATTTTGAAGGAAGAAGCAGGTAAGTGGATGATTTTATTGGCAGGCAATTGGTTGAAACATAGCATAGAGTTCTATCAATTACATAGGTGTTGTGAAAGCAAGCTTCAGTCTGTTCAAGAATGTGAGCTGGGTCTACTAATTCCTACCTCCCCTCCCCAAAACTTCATCGATTTTCCAGTTCTTTTGGAAGACTTGTTTATAGGTGAATTTATCACGAAACAACAGATTTCACATCTCTCTGACTTAATCCTAGGTCTATTGAATTATGTGCATTTAGAATTTTCTGCTTGTCTGGATTGATAGAAGTTTTGCAGGAGATAGACTTGCAATACTGGAAGTATCTGTCAGTAAATACTACTAATGGGCATGATATAGTAGTTCCTACTATGTTATGAGCTGCTTGTAGGTTTTCCATTGGATTATGGTAGCAACACTAGGACTTTGGCCTGATGCATGAAAATTCTTTCTATGTTCTATATTTATTTGGGATTATTGTAGTTCTCGTGGTTATGTGCTAAATTACAATCATATAGTACTGTTGCTCTTGCCACATTCCAATAAGAAAACCTGATTACTATATTAATTAGTGCAAATTATTCCTGATGCACATTCTGATACACAAATAGATCCTTTCCAGGAGCCTGGCAAGGAGATTTTTCTCACATGGCCCTTTCTGCCACGCAATTACCCAAACAGCAAGCTCCTGTTTCTTATTTTCAAAGCAATAGTGACTATTTTTCTTTTAAAAAGAGAACATGGGCATAACTTTTTTTTTTAGCTGTGGATTATGAATAGCAAGCATTTTATTTTAGTATATGCCAGAAGTATCATAAGTTGAAATTTCCCACGAGTGGTCCTTCCTTGGTCAGCGTTGATAGTTGATAATAAAAAGAACAGGGTAGAGACTTGACTTATAGCCACGGTCCCCGACCCTTTGTGTTGAGTGAGATTTCACTTTTAATAAAGATGTTGTCGCTACTCTTTGCAAAACAGATATTACATTCTGGTTCAAAAAAGAGCCGAGCATGTTAAATAGCCAGTTGCTATTGTTGACTACATTGAGACATAGATGATAAATTACCCTGCAGAACTAAACACAATATATCCACACACATACATAACAGCAGAGAGGCCACCCAGAAAGTAACTAAGGGTCTAAGTTGACATTATCTGAGCAATGTAAACAAGAAAGTATTTCTCACTTTATCTCTTCCTGAGTCACAGGACCGCAAGGTATAATGCATGTGGTGAATTGCCTACCAATGTCTTGGCATCAGGAGGTGATTTAACACCAGGTGACTGGACCTGGCTTCAGGTCTATTCTTTAAATGAGCTGCAGCAAAATCACCAGAAATGAGAAATGCAATGAAAACTCCAACAAGCTTTTGACAGGGCATTTTAAGGATATTCTTATAGAGATGGGGAGGTTTAAATGTGTTTCAGCTGTACCTGAAATATATAGAATCATATAGAAGAGACCCCATTTTTGGAACCTATCAAGCCTGATAGAGAATGAATGCTATGGGTCCTCTCTTCCAGGGAATTATATTTGGTGGGTCCCAGGAGGAGGTCATGCTCTGTAACAGTGCCTGCATTGGGGTATTTTTTTCTCCCAAAATTGAGATTAACTGTAGTTATCCTAGACTCCCAAAGACCTTTTTGCCTTCTATATTGAAAGTTATAAAGTTCTGCATTCCTGTCTCTAGTGATAATACCTCTGCCTCCTCCATTTACAATTGTATATAACAAGACTTGTCTCCTGTAATTGCCCTTGCCTCAAGATATGGCTTCCTGTCTCCTGTAATTGTCCTTGCCTTAAGTTATGCCTTCCTGTGATAACCCTTGTCTTCTCTGTTAGCATTTGTATACGATAAGTTATGCTTTATTGCTTCCTGTGATGACCTTTGCCCTCTTCATTAGCAGTTGTATGCAATGAGCTATGTTTTCCTATGACCTTCCATATGTTAATTCCTCATGTGTGTACTTCCCCCTCCCTGGTGAAACTGCTCAATAAAAGAGTGCTGTGCAAAGCTGTTCGGGGGCAACACCATCCACCCCGGGCACTCTGTGCTCTCTCACCTTGAACAAACTTGTGTTGGTGCCTCAGTTTGTCCTAGGATTCTGTTCCTGCGCTATCGCAGTTCCCAAGTGTGACCGTCGGAACGTCCGGCACACTGGGTCGGTGGCAAAGGGCAAATCCTTCCATGTTCAAGGTGTTCACCCTTGCGAGGGTCCCTCTAAATTCTCACCCCTGTTACGGGGCTCTAAGAGTTGAGGCCGGAACCCTGATCGGTCGCTCAACGCGACAATTAACTCCAGCTCAATATTCTGAAAGGTCCCTTAAGATCTGGCTTTATCAGGCCTGGGATTCTCCAGGGACCAGAGAGATTTTGCAGTAACTTCCTTCCTGGGGTTAATATCATCTTTTCTTGTTTTGTGTGCCCTTTTATATCATTATTTTTAACTGTGTTCATTTTATATGTATTTATTGGTTTTAACTTAGATACAATTAAAGGGTTGAACTGTGGGGCATTTGGTGCTCTCTGAGCTTGGTTGTTTTCTTGCAGATGTTTCATTACCCAATACCCCAAATCAAGGATTTGCCAAACAAGCTAACAGTAAACAGACCAACCAAAGAAACTCCAAGACTTCTCCTATTAACACTGATAGGGCAAGCCACTAAAATACAAATGAAAAGAAAACCTCTCTCCTTACTATCACTGATGATGTTACCTAGTTTGGGTAATGAAATGTCTGCAAGAAAACAACCAAGCACAGAGAACGTCAAAGACCCCCTTAAGTTAAGTACACACTCCCCAGAGAGGAGGAGCTATACAGATACAATACAAAAATATATAATAAATTAAACTCTTAATAAACAGGTTGGGCAGGGTCCATCCAGGCAGGCCATTCTAGTAGAGTAAACTATCTGTCCTTTCCCCAGAAGAACAGCTTTTCTGAAATTAAATGAATAGCATCATGTCATTCCATATAATTATAAGACTGGAGGCGAAAAAAATACCTTTGCACATAATCACTGTTTCTGTGTTAAAACACCTAGACAGATATGAAGACAAAGCATAAAACTTGATACTTCTTTTTGAAGTTCCTCTCTGATATTTGATTCAACTGTGGAGATGAACATGAAAAATGAATAAGTACGCTATCTACTATATTCCTACTGATGCAGAACTGATGCAACGGAATATTCTTAGTTACTCTTCCTGGATTTGGGGGGGGGGAATGATCAAAACCATCCATCTGTAGAGTTTGTGAAACTTGGAATGAGCTGAACTTCTGTGTTATCCATGCATTCTAGACTGAAAAGCAAAGATGAAATTGTTTTCTGGAGTATTCTAGTTGATGAACAGGCAATTGTCAGCTGGTGAATGGAATATGCAAGATGCTGCAGAAGTGTCTGCACTAATAAGACATAGAAATTTCTGCCCAAGTGAGCAACTGTTTCAAAAGAGCATCAGAGCTGTTCTTTGGCACCATCTCCTGTTGGTGGGTGAACCATGAGACACTCCATATGCATTTGACTGAATTAATTTTCCCAAACACACATGCTATTAAGCAAGTGTGTGGAAATATTTAGAAGTCAGTTTGGAAAGAATGGATGGAAAATAGGCTTTTCCTCCTAGATATTTTTTTAAAAAAAATAGTTTTGAGACATTTTACTTATTAGTGGGGGATTTATAACTTTGCTTCCAAATAAAGAAATCATCCCTCTCCTGGTTGCATCAGAAGAACACTAAGTGTTAGATAAGGTTAAAAGTTGGTATTTGGCTTAAAATGTTCCAGTAATGTGTAAATAAATAGATAGAAATGAGTTCTTCCACTCTTAAACAGTACTGGAGCATAATGGCTACATGACGGTGGGAGGCAATAAGGACTTCCTTCCTTGCTACATCTTATAATGCCATAGCAACGTTGGCATCAAAGTCAACATTCCAGATATTTGAAATAAATAGCCACCTATTTACTTATCACTAAGCCTGATACATTTTCAAGAAATTAACTCTTGCCATCAACAAGGAGAGATGACAATTCTGATAGCAGAGCAGCTGCATCTCTTACAATATTGTTTTTTGAACAATGGATCAATTTACAAAGGGGGCAATATGCCCTTTTCCATCTATATAAGCGTTTGTTTTTTCAGCTGTGGTAACAGTTTGGAATGAAAATTGAAACAGTGAATTTAGAAAGTAACAAGAATCTTATTTAAGTGAAGGATTCAGGTAACGTTGTCCTGCCACCACCTTGCTTGGCCAGAAAAGCATATGTTTATCTTTCTGTCCTAGTACCTTCTGTTTTCTAGTATGAATTATTTTTTTCATATTTTTAAAAGATTGATACCATTGATACCTTTCAGTTTGGGGAGCTGCAGCTGCAAATATTTGCATTTTCAGCCCTGTGGTGATCTATATTTGGAGAAAGCTGTTCTGAATACATCTTCCAATTTGACTGGCATCAACAATATTTGCAGATCAGGACAGGGATATTGAAGATATGACCCTTCGTTCAGTATAACACTATTAAATTTAATTTCGGTTTGCCAACGTCATTGCTAGCACATTCCTCAAGTATGATCTTTTATCTGTTGAGCACACTTGAAGAAAAAGGTTCTCTAGAAAGAGATTTCTGATAGAATAATCAATCCTGTAATGCTAGTAATTGCAAATTGTTCCAATAATCACTTTGTATGTAAATTGTCACATTATTATAATGTGAATGTCATGGCAGAGCTCTGCATAACAATGGAAGACATTAGTATCAGTATAAATTCAGTTATAATTAGTTTAATGGGGCATCTATCATTCTGGAAATTTAGATAAATGGATGGTTAAAGATTTGCTGCATGTGCTACTTTTGCTTTGCATGCACAACATTCTCTCATTCAACCTAAATTGCTGTGTGGCACTGATGTCAGCAATAAATGGTTCCAAAAAATAAAGAAGAGGCATAGAAATTAGAACATCCAGCAATAAACAATCTGAAACAATTTTGCTATTTATCTTCAACATTAGGACCATTAAAAATTGAAGCAGTGCTGTGATTCAATTTGCTTTTTCTCAGAAATATTGATCCTCATTTTCCACTAAGGAGACCTTTTGGACTGCCGCTCTGCATGGAAAATTAATTTGCATAATGTTTTTCATATATATAAGCTTACTTGCTGAAGGGTGAATCCTTGCCTGATAACATTATGGCCTCCTTTCCTGTCAATTTCTAAGGTATTACGTACATTATAATTGGAACACGATGGCACAAAACATGCAGAGCATCACAGCATCCCAAGATAAATGAATGACAGCAGTGATCTTAAAAAAACATTTGAAATTGTCCTCACCTTTCTGTAAGAATGTAAATTGCAGGTTTTTATAATTAAGTGGAGAAAACAAATGGGATACCAAAAAAGAGCATACCTTTTTAGATAGAAATATTCCACTTATTGCTGTAGAGATTTTAATATAGCTTGCTGGTTAGTTAAAACAAATGTCTAGAAAAAATGGCAAACCTGCTCTTTAACGCAGCTCAACCAAAAGGATGTGCTTTATGAATCTATTTGGCAGGATAAGAAAATGCCCTTTCCTGGTGATATTTTCAACCAATGGTTTCAACAGAGTTTGAAATGATCTGTACCGAAAGAGGTTCTACACATTTGTTGGAAGCAGCAAATGATGTTCATAGGGTATCCACACGGTTCGGTCCAAAAGTTAAGATTGAAACTTAATCAATAGGCTATTGTCTCAGATGTCTTTCTGTTTTACTTTCCTCTACTTTTCCCAGCCATTTTTTTTAATTCCATCATTGGTGATCCAGATCCATAACACAGTATGTAGGCATGCAACTACAGTAATATATGCCTTTCAGGTTACAACATTTCTTCTCCACCTCTTCCCTTTTCTCCTTGTTCCATTATCAGCAATCCCAGCATAACTATGGAAAATATTAGGACTCTGCAAATGTGCCGTTCTTCAGGGTCAAGGTATCACTTTATTCTGATCAGCCATCTGAACTTAATCTAATTCAAGATGGCACCTTGAAACACAAAGTTTTTTAAGGAGGGAGGGAGAGGATGAAGGAAGGAAGGAAGGAAGGAAGGAAGGAAGGAAGGAAGGAAGGAAGGAAGGAAGGAAGGAAGGAAGGAAGGAAGGAAGGAAGGAGCTGAAAATGTCAATCTCATCTCCTATGTTGATATGATTTTGTTCCATTGTTATCCTCTATGACCATCAGCTGGACAAACAAAACTGGAAAAAATAGAACCTATTCTTTGACCACAAAAAAACTGGTGAATGGTCAATAAAATCGATATTATCAAATCTGGATATAGCATGGGGATAATAAGGAATTCTGAAAATTGTATTTTATGAGGGAGGAGGGTTCCACTCAATTGTATCTGATTCTTGGAGATTGCCAGGACAAGTCCCTGCAGTTTTCTTGGCAAGGTTTTTCAGAAAACCTTTTACCATTGTCTCCTTTCCAGGCTGATAGGCAGTGACCAGGCTAAGGTCACCCAGCTGGCCCAAGGTGAGACTAGCACTTACAGTCTTCCAGGTTCTAGCCTGATACATTACACCAAACTGGCTCTTATTTTCATAAGATTAGAAGTTTAGGTTCAACTTCTCCACCCCCAAAATATGAATATTTGAGATTTCTTCAATACTTTCTTCCCAAGTATTGTACTGCACCTAAAAATGTATAATAGAATATCATCAGCCTAGAGTTTAATCAATGCTTGCAATAACTCAAGCTGTTTTTCCCTGCACACGAAACAGTACCTGCTACTTGAATCTTCTGTGTAATGTTCAGTAGCCATAGCAATAAGACCAAGAGAAAGGTGGCAATCCTGTTTAGCTCCCTGATGTAATTAAATTGGTTTCAAAATGCCTGACTTCCTGAAAAATCTAGCTGCTAATCTGGTGTATAACTGCACACGTTCAAGCTCTTGGGGGCTAAATTTAATTTCAGAGATACTCCTATAGAATCTAATACTGGGAAAGAAGGAAATAGTGCTTCTTGCTGACACTATTACTTGGAAAATCTACTGCCTTTATTATTTTTAAATGTGCCATGTATTTAAGAGCCAAGCCTGCACAATCAAATCACATCTTGTATATACAATTCTTATAGCATCTAATTTACTGTATTGTTGATTATTTTGTGCGCATGGGTCATGGCACTGAATTTGGGCAGAAACATGTATCTATATAATTGCATTCATCTAATACTACCAGCAAGAAACAGATTTTTCAGAATTCATCACAAAGTTTTTCAATCAGTGTTTCAGTCCAAATGTCTGTTATCACACTCAGAAATTGAGAACTCAATTTCTGAGGCTTAGTTGATTTCAAAACTTTGTCATCACTAAATATTATATATACTTTTTTAATGGATCTTGCAACTGGAGAGACACATCTGTGATAATAGGTAGACTGTTCAGTATGGCTGCTTAGTTTGATCTGTACTTGATATTCCTTATGCACTTTCAGTGGCTGTTGGGTTACCTGGTAATATAATTGGCAGTATATATTTAATCTTGCTGTTCAGGAAAACTGAATTAGGAAGGGTCACTTCTTTCCAGACATATTCAAAATAATCTTATGTCATCTTCCCCAAAGAATAGTTTTAAATCTTCTTAATATCCACAGCATCCGGAGAATGTATTTGTGAGCCATACATTTTTCTGGCAAACAGATTTGAAATTTATCTTTGGAGTATATATGTCTTCATCTTTTTCATGCCTTAGAGTATAACATCGTCTTTTTTTAATACCATTGCTTCTTCAGAGAATCTCATTTGCTTAGATGACATATTTTATTACTTTTGCAAATATCGTAGCTGCCTAAAGGTGCTTTTTCAGGAGGCAACTGAGCTTTCTTGTTTTCCTTTGAAGACATTTTGCTTCTCATCCAAGAAGCTTCTTCAGCTCTGACTGGAAGGTGGGGAATGGGAGGATTTGTATTCCTTGCAGACATCTGATCATTTGCATTCTTTTAGAGAGTCATTGAGGCCACTTGGAGGTTTATCTGTGTTTCTGAGTAGGGCAAATGGGTGTGGAGCCTTTGTAGCTGCCTCCAAAACACTCTATCATTTCAGTCCCTCCCTGAGGGAGATGGGCAGTTCAAAAATGTCATAGATAAACAAACAAAGAAATAAATAAATCAGTACAATAATTTTTGTAGGATAGATCTATTGATACATCCTTCTGGATTCAGTGCAATGGAAGCAGGTTTCATACTGCTTAGAAATGGAAATAATAATATTTTTATATACAGTATGTAGTTGCAAATGCAGTGTGGTTCAAAATCCCATATTCGCCATGGAAAAATAAAATCATTTTATAGTGCAATGTAGTGAAGTGAATATTGGAAGAAAGTTAGTTTACAGATTGAGGAAATTTACAGGAAGTCTGGTTGAGGAAATTGCTGGCTGGAAAACACTAAAACTAATGGCAGCCCCCCCACCTCCATGTATAGACCCTTAGACAGTAACTATTTACAGTTATCTAACATACAGTAAGGGACGCAGTGGTTCAGTGGGTTAGGACGCTGAGCTTGTCAATCAGAAAGTCGGCAGTTTGACGGGTTGAATCCAAAGTGCCGCGTAACAGAGTGAGCGCCTGTTACTTGTCCCAGTTCTGCCAACCTAGCAGTTCGAAAGCACGTAAAAATGCAAGTAGAAAAATAGGGACTACTACGGTGGGAAGGTAACAGCGTTCCGTGAGTCTTTGGTGTCTAGTCATGCCGGCCGCATGACCACGGAGACATCCTCAGACAAGCGCTGGCTCTTCTGCTTTGAAACAGAGATGAGCACTGGTCCCTAGAGTTGGAAACGACTAGCACACATGTGCAGGGGAACCTTTACCTTTACCTAACATACAGTAGGAATACCATTAATTCCTGAACTGAGTGGGTATATCAACAATTACCATAATCATCACTATAAGATCACAATCCTTGATTTGGCCATGTGGTGAATCACATCTAAAGACTTAGTTATAGTTATATGTTATCCAGTCAAGATGGCAGAAAGTCTTTTCAGCAGCTACAGTATAGATGATTTCGTTAAGGTTCAGACTACACTAGATCTGATAAAGAGGGCCTCTATTAATGTTGGCTCTTACCTTTATTTCTGTTCTGATTCAATGGCTCTGATTTTTGGGTTGACTCCTGGTTTCTGCTAAATAATAATCAGCTTATGGATCTGTTGTGAGGAGAACCAATTGGCCAGAACATTCCATTGTCTTCTAATTTATGACATTAGATTCCAAGTATTCATGAATACTTCTTTCAAAAAGTATTGCTAGATTTATAGGTAATGATGAAGGCAAGGAAGTCTATTGCATTTTTCCCTATAATGTCTTATTTGATTTGACATTGTTTTTCAAAAGACAGGAAAAACTCAGAGGGTATGGTGCTATTGGTTTATTTAATGTCAAAGTTATGCATGAAATCTCTGTCTTTAATTGGGTAATAATATCTCCAGAAATCTGCAGTGTTGCTGATTTCCTCTACTTCCCAAGAAAAATCCCAAGAAAAATGATTATAAAAGAATTCCTCCCATTGGGCTTTTTCAGAAGAACTGCTGTTGGCCCTACTGTGGGAATGGCTTACCATTTAGCAATAGAGAATTTTTCTATGATCTGGAGAAATTTAGAGATACTGTCTACCCCAGTATTTCTCAACCTCAACAACTTTATGATGTGTGGACTTCAACTCCCAGAAATCTCCAGCCAGCCTTGCTGACTGGGTAATTCTAGGAGTTGAAGTCTACTTATTTTAAAGCTGCTGAGTTGAGAAACACTTATCTACCCAATTTGTCTTCCTATAATTTGATGTAAAAGTCTTTTATACCCAGTTCCTGTAATGAAGTTTTTCACAGAATGTTTATCTAGATTTGGAAAATGGAAATTAGTTAAGAGCAAAATAAAAGAAAATAACTTTGTGTGTATATGTGTTGGTGAACACAAAAAACCATCATTATTTACTTTTTTTACAGACACTGTTGCTCAGATAAGAAGTACATAGCCTCACACAAGTATTCTAACATTCAAGTGGAAATATTTCTATTTCATTTCCTAATCCTATTCCTCTCCTCAACTATCTCTTCCTCTTCCTCCTGTTATCTTGTTTCTGCTGATGATCTTTATGGATGGGAATGGAAAGAAGGAACAAAATCTCTGCTGTTATAAAAATAAAATGAATATGATATTAAATTAAGTACAGCTTGTGGTCTGTGATGCCCAAAGGCTTGGCCAATACATTCGTGTACATTCACACTCTCATGTGTGAATAAAATACAGCATATGGAAAAGATACTTCATCACTTTCTTTTCCAACCTTAGCTTGTAATGAAAATTGCTTTTAACCCTAGAAGCAACAGTCCCATTGATTCTCTTTGGGGTTAATGGCAACTGCCATTGAAGGATGATGAAAAGTTATTACACTCCAAGGTTCTCAAGCAACTGGCAAATGTGACCTCAAAACCACTGAACTATATCTTTCAAAGATCCTGGAGCACTGGGGAACTACTGGAGGAGTGGAAAAATGCTTATGTAGTTCCCATCTTCAAAAAAGGAAACAAAATCAATCCAGGAAATCACAGACCTATCAGCCTGACCTCAATACCTGGGAAGATTCTGGAAAAGATAAACAATGAATCAGCAAACACCTAGAGGCAAACAAAGTCATTACCAAAAGCCAACGTGGGTTTGTCAAAAACACATCATGCCAAACAAATCTTATCACATTCTTTGACCAAGTGACAAAATTAGTGGACCAGAGGAATGCTATAGATATAATTTATTTGGATTTCAGTAAGGCATTTGATAAAGTAGATCACAACCTACTACTTGATAAGATAGAAAAATGTGGATTGGACAGCATCACCACCGGATGGATTCATAGCTGGCTGAGAGGCCATACTCAGCATGTGGTCCTCAATGGAACTGCATCTACATGGAGGGAAATGAGTAGTGGGGTGCCCAGGGCTCTGTTCTCGGCCCAGTGTTCTTAAACATCTTCAGCAATGATTTGGATGAGGGGATAGATGGGGAACTCATCAAATTTTCAGACGACACCAAGCTGGCAGGAATAGCCAATACTCCAGAAGATAGGCTTAAGATACAGAAGGAACTGGACAGACTCAAACACTGGGCGCTATCTAACAAAATGAAATTTAAAAAAAGTAAGGTTCTACATTTAATCAAGAAAAACCAAATGCACAGTTATAGTTTAGGAGGTACCTTGCTCAATAGTTGTAACTGTGAGAGGGATCTTGGAGTCCTAGTGGACAATCACTTAAATATGAACCAGCATGTACTGCAGCTGCTAAAAAAGCCAACACAGTGCTAGGCTGCATTAATAGAGGGATAAAATCAAGATCATGTGAAGTGTTAATACCACTTTACAATGTCTTGGTAAGGCCACCCTTGTTTTGGTCACCATGATGTAAAAAAGATGTTGAGACTCTAGAAAGAATACAGAGAAGAGCAACAAAGATGATGAGGGGACCGGAGGCTAAAACATACAAGGAATGTTTTCTGGAATTGGGTATGTCTAGTTTAATGAAGAGAAGGATGAGGGGGGACATGATAGCAGTGTTCCAATATCTCAGGGGTTGCCACAAAGAAGAGGGGGTCAAGCTATTCTCCAAAGCACCTGAAGGCAAGACAAGAAGCAATGGATGGAAACTAATCAAAGAGAGAAGCAACCTAGAACTAAGGAGAAACTTCATGACAAGTAGAACAATTAATCAGTGGAACAACCTGCCTCCAGAAGCTATGAATGCTCCAACATTGGAAATCTTTAAGAAGAGATTGGACAGTCATTTGTCTGAAATGGTATAAGGTTTCCTGCCTGAGCAGGGGCTTGGACTAGATGACCTCCAATGTACCTTCTAACTTTATTATTATTATTATTATTATTATTATTATTATTATTATTATTATTATTATTATTATTATTATTATTAGAACTGCAAGTTAAGAGTTTAGTATGATATCTACTCTTGTCATAATAAGAACAAGAAGATTAGATTTGGCACAGCTATTGCTAACATAATTCCAATATCATGATTTTTCATAACATAGACTGCCCTTACGGGGCATCCCCTTTCATTTAAATGGTGAGGAACATATGCACGTGTTCTCTTTTCAATATAATGAATTTTTAAAAACCTGAAGATGTAAGTTTTGGGATTCAAATTAAACTCTGAGAGCAAGTTTAATCTAGTAGTTAAGGCACCCAGGCTAGTAACCAGAACACTGTGAGTTCTAGTTTTACCTTAAGGATGAAAAAGTCTCTAATAGCCCAATTCAGGGTTGTTGGTGGAAAAAAATAGGAGGAATGAATATTAATTGTTTTCTGTCTTGAGTTATTTCTAAAAATTATATAAAGGTGGGATTTAAAAAGTCTAAAAAAACGCTTGGCATTATGTTGATATCCCTCTACACACCTTTATTTATAAAGCACAGGATACCTAAAAACCGTGGTAATCAGTTCTTCACACTCTTTCTCATAGTATGACAGGTTCCCCGCCCCCACACAAAAAAATGCAAATTTTATTTTTAACATGAAACCATGTGCTACATGTAATATAAAAGCATTAAAAACATTCAGCTCAACATTAAGAAACCAAGACTTCTTATTTTTACAAGATCTAAGAAAGAAATTGTTCACCTTCCGTTTGCAAATAACCTATGGGCTATTTGCATATGGGATGAGACACTTCAACTTCAAAAAATCAGAATTACAATGAAACAGTGGATTTATTTTTAAAAAAAAAACAACACACACAGAGAACAGTAGGTGGCTCAGAGAAAGAAAAACAGTAATTAAAATAAGTCTCTGACTGGCTTTGATTCAGAAATCATCTATTTATAAAGCAATGCTAAAATCATTTTGCTATTATAGCATTTACAATAGCACTATTCAGTTCAGAAGACTCCCAAGCCTCTATAAGGCAGCCAGTCCTACAGCAACTGAAATATGGAACTTGAAATGTACAACAGCACTTCAAGCCACATAACATGGAAAAGTCTGCTTTGGAAATGAAGCAGGAAATTGCATCTAGAAATCACTTTGAAGGTGCCTGGAGGAATAACAAAGGGCAACATTATCCCTTTCTGCTCTCTAAAACTGGTTGCTGATCAGATATAGTGATGAAGCGACTGGACAGTGCAGCTAAACCATAAACTTTTTTTTTTAAAAAAAGCTAACTTTTTTATATTCAAAGCAATGTATTCTGAGAACTTTAAAGAACTTTGAAGAACATCTCTGATGCCTAAGTACTCAGAGAAGTGTTACATTTACTGTATACCCTACCCTTCTTGGTTCACTCTTTGACTAGGCCCTACTTCTAAGGTCAGTGCATTAACTGTTCACATTATAAATAGCTTCCCAACCAAGCTAGTCTTAAAATCAGTGAAGTGAAAAGCGAAGGGCAAAAGAAAAAATATTGTAAGTCTCCTGCCATCATAAATTGTGTAAAACCCTGAGTTCCAATTTACAAGCAAATGGAGGTTTGATCTTGGTGCTCCAATGGGCATGAGGCCAATTTCCTAATTTACTGCTGTCTCACAGTATACAGTGATTATTTGTGAGTAATAAAAATTCACATGTTCAAAATTCATAAGTATTATGAAGGCCTTTCTGGGAAGAAACATTTCTATAATTTTTAATCATCATTCTTTCATGATTATATCCAAAATCAATATTATTTTCCTCATTATTAAGTGGAACAAAAAACTAAAATAACAAATTAATGCTCAGTTACATATTTGAGTGCCAAGTTTTCATTGGCAATCTATCAGTGCGGATATGAATTTGAAAGCTCAACATAATTCTTAAAGAACAGTTTTATTTGTGAAGCTAAATTATTCTGTAGCTTTGCTAAGCAGAACAATTTGACATTATTCTGCTAGTGGTGGTAAAAACCCTTATTCTATTAGGAAGATCCATAAAAAAGAGGAAATCATGGGAACTTCAAGCAATAACAATCACAAAACAGCCCCAGAAAGGTTTTTTTTTTTCCTTCAAGAAATATCAGAGTTAATCCTATATTACTTCTCTTATAGTGTCAACACATAACTACTACAGAGTGGGGTTATAACACTTGGATAAAAATAATATCAATAAATAATCTTCAGATACATCCAGAAACCAACATGTAGAAAACATGTAGCAAATAGTACACAATCACATTTAATATAAAGAAAATAGCAAACAACAGAGAAAAAAAATCTCACCAGTCAGGAGGATTTGACTTCTGAAACAACAAGGTCTATTCACCAGTACAATGTTTGTAAGTATGGGTAAATATAGATACACTCAAAATATACTTTTTTTCAGAATGTATATTATAGAAATTAGCAACAGAGGCAGCTAAGGGGAAAATAACTCCTTCATTTACACCAGGGGTGTCAAACTCAATTTCACTGAGGGCCGCATCAGCATTGCGGTTGCCCTCAGGGGGCCGGGTGGGTATGGCCAGGGTGGGCACGGCCTACTGCATGGGCGTGGCCAGAGTGCATATGGCCTAATAGGTGGGCATGGCCAGCTCTACATCATTCACATCAAGGGTGCCTATGGAGGCCTGGGCAGGAGTGGGACAGATCTGAGGGTTTCTGGCAGAAGGAGGGTCTCTGGGCCAGGGCCAAGGCAGTGGGGGCCGTTCCCTCACTGTTTCCAGGATGGCTTCGCGGGCCACATGAAACCACTTCATGGGCCGGATCCAGCCCCCGGGCCTTGTGTTTGACATGTCTGATTTACACCCTGCTTCTTCTACTAGAGTGCAAGTCAAAGCCCATCCAGCTCTAGAAAAATCAGAGAAAAAAAGACATTAGTGGAAAGATGAGGAAATGAAAGGAGTGACTTTACTACAGACTGATAAAAGAGAATCGTTGTAATTCAGGATTAAACTGAGGGGTCCTTGGTGCTCTCTGAGCTTGGTGGAATTTCATTACCAAACTAAGTAACAGTGGTGATAATGAAACACCTGCAAGAAAACCACCAAGCTCAAAGAACACCAAGGACCCCACATTATAGCCCAGAGATTCCCCATCCCAAGTATATAATGTCTGCTGCTTAAAGAGCAAGTATGAACTTTCTTCTCCCATAGTAATCTTCCTATTTACTGAAGTTTGTCTAGAGCAGGGGTGTCAAACTCGCAATGTGAGTTTGACACCCCTGTCAACATATCTCGACTTTTTTTCACAACATATCTCGACTTTTTTTCCATTGCCGGCAATGAGGTGGGTGTGGTTTTGCCATGATGCATCCAGCCCACGGGCCGGCAGTTTGACACTCCTGCTCTAGAGGATAAAGGGAATTTTCCTTACTTGCAGATAGAAAAGAGGCTGGTTAATAGGTGCTAATCTTAACAATGGCATCTCGTAGTTAGAACACTTTCCTCTACTGTTACCTTTTGAGATAAATTATTACTTTCTCATTTAAAAATGTTTTTTGTGCAGCAGCTTTTTTATTATTTTGTAGCAAATAATAAAACCTTGACCATGCAGTCAATATGGATTCCTTTCCTAAAGTAAAGCAATCCCAGACTTTTCATTTTGGCTAACTCCCTTTTTACAACCCAGCCGTTCTTAGAAAAAGCCAGAGTGACTTTTTCAATGAGCGGGAATAATGAAATAAAGGCTGTTTTGTAGCTCACAGTATTTCTTTTAGAAGAAAAGATTGTTGAACTGAATGGCGTCCGTGTGAATCACTTTTTACACACACACACACACACACACACACACACACACAAACTCACTTGGAGTGTATTCCTTAAGATAGGGACAGCCATGGAAAAGGTAATCTTCCTAGGTCCCACTAGATGGCACTATTTCAAGTAAGCCATACCTACCCTATCTGATCTAGTGAGACAGGCAGATATCCTCAGAGAGAGGAAGTTCTGCAAATAGCCTGATTTCTTAAGAAATCTTGCCAGGTAAACTGCAACAATTAGTCCAGGTAGGGGCTATGAATCAACCTTAACATGAAGGCACACTTACTCAGCTACAAAAATTATAGTTCATTTTAAAACAAAACAAAAAAACAAAAAACCTTGTGCTGATCATACTTACAACTCATGCCAAAATAGTGAAGAATCAGAGTGTGAGAGCTAGTTTCACAGAATGTGATATATGATTGTTAAGAATTTAATAATAGACACCCAAGAACTACAAGGTAGCATTTTGTCTGGTGGGTATGATAAGTGATATAAAAGTGGACATATGTCCAAAAAGTAAAAAGAAAAGAAAAGATAAACTAAGAACCTGACCACTCCTTGAAATTAATACGAATAGACAGGACATTTTAAGGGGGGCATTGCTTTAGTGCCCTCCAAAAGGAATACAGGTTTGTGGCCAGAAGGCCTCATATTTTTTAATTCTCTGCATCCTGTCTTTAAAAGACCAATTAAAACGATACACACAATATAGTTTAGCTTTGACTAGCTTAGAAGGGGACTTCAGGTCAACTTCCCTTCGTCCAGTGCGCTCCCACAGAGAGGGCCTCCTCAGGGTGCCACCGGTCAGAGAATGTCGACTGGTGACCCCCAGGAGGAGGGCGTTCTCTGTGGGTGCGCCAGACCTTTGGAACCGCTTACCGGTTGAGCTCCGGATGGCTCCCGACCGTCGCTCCTTCCACCGTGATCTGAAAACTTATTTATTCGAACAAGCCGGCCTGGTCTGATGGGTTTGGGGTTTTAATATTGATTTTAATTATCTATTGCATTGGGCATAATTATTTAATTTTCTTTTAACTTTTGTACCTTGTATTTTTGATATTTATTGCCCTGTACACGCCCTGAATCCTTCGGGAGAAGGGCGGTATATAAATCAAATAAATCAAATCAAATCAATACTTTTCCTTGAGAAGAAATACTTAAATCAGCTTTTCTCTCTGAGGCACAAGGGGAGTAACCATCTTATTTAGTTTTTAATAAAAGAGGCTTCCGTGCTAAAGCAGGGACCCTTCTGGTGTATCAGAGCATGTACTCACCTGGGCAAGCTGAGTCAATTTGGATCTTCCACACAACACACAACACGTCAAGGTAGAGTGGCTTAATTTAGCAAGTCAAAGAAGTCTAAATAAGAGAGCCTTCTAAATAAGGCTCCAGCCATGAATGCTACCATATTTTAAATCCTCAGTTGAATCAATGTATTTTAACCCTGCTAAAAAATGCCCACAATATGATATCATTCCTAATTACTTCTCTCTCTCTCATCTATCTATCTATCTATCTATCTATCTATCTATCTATCTATCTATCTATCTATCTATCTATCTATCTATCTATCATATTTAAGAACCACTCGTCTCCCTCACAGAGGGACTCTAAGCAGTGTACAATAAAATATTAAAAATGTAAAAAAATATAAAACATTTTAAATTTAAAAGAGGGATGTTAAGAATTCATTAAAAGGCAGCAGGAGGACTTTAAGGGCACCAACCAACCCCACAGCTGCATGCTCATCTATGCACCCCCAAGCAAAGGTGCAGAGCTATGTTTTTATATTTTTATGGAAGGTAAGGAGAGTGGGGGCCCACCTCACTTCTGTAGGAGCATGTTCCACAGGACATAAACAGAGAAGGCTCATTTCCTGCAGCCCGCCAGTTGGAATTCTTTGGCTGATGTGGTCCACAACATACCTTCCCTACGTGACCAGATTGGACAGGCTGGTGTAATGGGATGAAGATGGCTCCATAGGTAGCCTGGACCCATGCCTTGTGGGGTTTTAAAGGTCATAACCAACACCTTGAATTGTACCTGGAAGCAAACCGGCATCCAATACAGGTTCCGCAACAGAGATGTTTCTTTGGGTGCCCAAGATTGCCTGCACCACTACATTTTGTACCAGCTGAAGCATCCAGATACTTTTCAAGGGCAGCCCTGTGTAGAGCAAAGCTTGCCATGTTATTGATCTATGCCTTTCTTATGGCCTTCTCTAATATAATCTCACACTGTTCATTCTTTTAAATAATGTGTATGTTTTTTGTCTCTGTGTTTAACACCACACCCTAATCATAGGTTGCCAAGGTTTTATAACCAAAATATACCATGTGCAAATATTGCTGCAACATACTGCAGTTCTATTACAGCCATTTTTTTGTAGCTTGCTCATCATATTTTATTTCTCACAGATATTTTTTTTATCTACCTCTACTTGTAAGGAAAAGCTTTTCATTTATATAGGGCAAAATTTCATTTTCACTGATAAAATTGATCTTCCACCACTGAGCTGTAGGTTAGATTCCGTGTCTTAAATGGTCTCTTCCAACTCTGTAATTCCATCAATCAAAATATAGTTGGGTACATGTTTGTATTTGCAATTATTTTCATATGAAACTATGTACTAGCCCCAGCACCAGAAATGCATGGCATCTACACACTACATAAAACATAACGTTCTTGCTCCAGAGTATTCTTGTAATCGAACATCTGACTGAATTTCCCATCACTGCAATCTCATTTATGCTAGACTGGATTATTGGGGTTACCATCCATCAATATCTACAGGGTGCCTGAAGCAGGGTTCCACTTCTGTATCAAGTAGTTTAGAATTAAAAGCAAAAAAGGAACACGGGCCATCAAGCACAAATGGCACATATATCTGAAAAATGATGCATATCTCTTTAAAACAACACCTTCTGTATATTTTTTCAGGGATGTTCAGGGAACTGCGCTCAAATGTGCCATTCATTTAAATGGGTTAACATGCATTTTCTGTGTTGTTGATTTTTAAAGCCACTTCTATAGTAAGTGCAGATAAGCATTCCAAGGCGATCATCTATCCCTCTGCTGAGACAAAGCCCACTATAACAAGAAATCTCTGTCTCTAGAGGATCTGTTCTAGGCAGCTAATACACAGCATACATCATTTTCTCACCAATGGATTTCCTGGAAGACAGCAAAGTACTCTAGAGACCAGCATATCCATCAATGGCACACCCAATAGATCTCAATTACATTAATTACAATAGACTTTCTAATGAGTGAAATGTCAAGCACTGGATCTATGCCCAATGCTAATAATTCACTCATTCCCAGCTGGCACTCTTTCACAGCCAAGCAGTGATGTTTCATGCACTCTGTCACCCAAAACATTAGAGTGAAGTGGTTATACTTCAGCATTAGATGTTAAAACACAAGTAGGCTATATTAATCAAACACTCCAGATTCTTCAAGTACCCAGCTAAATGCCATATTGTGTCACCTTGCAAATGCCAGCAATTGTACACACAAAAGTGAAAGGGGAGAAGGATTCAGTCAGTTTATGCCATCCATGCATCGGATCCATGGGTATGTAAGAGAGTATCTGAGGCTTTGGGAAGTTATGGGTTTTACATCTTACAGTATAAAATAATGTTATGATACGTTTTGCTATAAATTATGTTACAAATAAGAGCAAAGGTAGCATGCACCCCTGGATTCTAGGGCACAATGTAACAAATGGAGACACCCCCCCTAAATAATTCTTTATTCATTTGTTTATTTATTTAAGATGCCACCATCTTAGTATCCAAAATAGTAAATTAGTAAATTAAATGATTTAATTTAATCTTAATGACATGTCCCCTTGAATAAAATCTGAACCAGATCAGGTTTTGTCTTGGACTTATTTATTTCTTTGTCATGTGATTTTAAGAGAAAAGTCCCTGCTATGTACCTCAAAGAGCAAGTGTGAAATTTGGCATAAAAAATAAAAATAAATAAATGCAGCAAACCTGGAAGAGGAATACAATAGTACTTAATACGGAAAATCATTTCTTTCTCAAAGTCTCTTCCTTTGCTTTCAGAATATTAATGTTGAAACTTTAGAGGCAAAATGGAATTATTCTTCTTTTCTCCTTCAGCACTCAATGTTTTCTTGAAAGCGCCAAGGTTTTTCTCAGGCAGTTCCACACAAGGTTTTATAAAGCAATTCCATTTCCCAACCCCTCACAGGTAGTTTCAACTTGCCAAACTAGAAAACATTCAGAGCCAATTGGTATTGTTCATTACAGGAAAGTGCAGCAGAAAGAATATAAACAGTATCATTCAGGGCCTTGTCCTGAGCTATGGCTGATCTGAAGCAACAAAAATCTCTGCCCATCTGCTCTACACCAAAATTAAAACAAATCTCAATTCTTTTTAACATATTCTAATATTTGTCTAGTTCAGAAGTTATTATGGAGGGTCATTTCCTGGCTACAAAACTACAATTTGTCTTGCATTTGGAAGCCTCTGAAAAACAATGGTATCTAACTTTTGCAACCAGATGCCTTTGGAAATAGCTATGTCTATGGTTGCATGTCGAATTAGTGGCTGGGGTCAAAGAAAGGGGAAGATACATTTTAAATAGTGCATACAAATAAACAACTGGATCAAAATGTTGAAAGACTGTGGAAAAGAAACATAATTGTTATGTGACTTGGATTCAAAGAACAGAACAAGATGAGAAGTATTACTAATACAAAACAGAATCCCATTAACTCTGTCAAAGAGGAAAAAATAGATTTGTTCCAACTTCAAATAAGCTAAAGTAGAGCCAGAAATAAATTAGTCTAGCTCCTTCACTCTAGAGCTGCTTCTGTCCTTCAAGAAAGACCACAGGTGGAAGCATCTTCACAAACTTGAAATACAATAAAAATGGCTTCAAAAGAAGTGGGAAAATATCAAAGATCACTATTAACCTATAAGACATTGGCTAATAATATTTCAGATTGGGTAGGAAGCATAAAGTGACAGGGAAAGAAGAATGGAGTTATCTTTATTCTCAGCTGACTTACTACATTAGCTCTCTATCAATATGTAGAAGAGTTAGAGAAGAAAAATATTGGTCAAATACCTAGGCACTTGATTTGCCTACTATACAGGTAGTGCTCGACTTACAACAGTTCATTTAGTGACTATTTAAAGTTAAAACGGCACCGGAAAAATTGACTTATGAGCATTTTTCACACTTATGACCATTGTGTCATCCCCGTGCTCATGTGATTAAGATTCAGACGCTTGGCAATTGACTCATACCTATGATGGCTGCAGTGTCCCAGGGTCATGTGATCACTTTTGGTGACCTTCTGACCAGCAAAGTCAATGGGGAAGCCAGATTCACTTAACAAATATGTTACTAACAGCTTCAGTGATTCTGTGTGACAAGAAAGATTGTAAAATGGGGTAAAATTCACTTAACAAATGTCTCACTTAGCAACAGAAATTGTGGCTTAATTGTGGTCATAAGTCAAGGAATGCCAAATGGCACCTTCAGCAGAGAAAATTTGATCCTGCCAAATCAAAATGAAATTTCTCAGCAATGCTTTATATAAATTCAAAACACATTTTGCAGCAGGCATATAGCTACTTCTAATTAATAATGGACCTATTTTCTGAGGGGGTTTTTTTTGAGCTCAGTCATTGAGGCACCATCTTCTCCAATATACATATTAACAGTACCAAGTGAGATGGAAAATGAATCCCTTGCTCAATGATATCATATCCCTGGACAATATGATTATGTGTGTTATTTACATAAAAGTCTGACAAAGAGCATTAACAGGCTAAGCTGTATATTGCCAGCTGGATACATTTTCTAAGTGTCAATAGCATTTCCAGTTTCTTAATCTTCTGTTCCATCTCTTTATCATCAAAGGAAGAAATAATAGTAAGCTGACAGTTTGCTCCAAATTATAAATCAGATGGCTCCAGCTTTCACATCACTGGGGGATTTCAGGAACAAAGTTTCTCAAAGAAGCACCACAGCAAGCTGTTTCATCTGAAATAATTCAGAATAATAATTGAAATAGTCCTATGTCAAGGAATATATCACCGAGTCCTAGAGGCAAGGAATATTGTAAGCCACCCAGAGTCACTATGTGACTTGGGTGGCCATTCAATTTCAGATAGTCCTTGAGTTACGACCATTTGCTTAATGATTAGGTGGCGCTAAATGAGTGGTATATACACCTAGTTCCTGAAGATATAGCTGCTGAAATGTTCCTGTAGTTGTGTGATCAAAATTTGGATTGACAGGCCCTAAAAGCCTACAAACACAGTGGTGCCTAAATCCCCCACTTGCCTATATCCTCTCTGCCCTTTTGGCAACCTGCATTTGCTGTTGCTTCTGCCCCTGCCAGCCTTGCAACCCCAGCTAAACTTTGTTGTCTTTGTGCCACTGCTGATGACAGGATACACAGTCTGGTCCTTTGCAAGACAGCAGCTGGCCATGCCAGGCCATCTTCCGCATGGCCATGCTTGCCCCTTGTCCAAAGTGCACATGACCAAATTGTGTACAGCCTTGATATGTCATTAACATTTGGTCACCTGGCAGCACTTAAAACTGTGGGGATGTTTTAAATCTCTCCACCAGCCCATCTGTCCTCCCCCACTTTATGGGAAGCCTCTCTGCTTGTTGGCTCCAGCCAGCCTTGCTGACTTGTGCATGCCAAACCTGCCACTCCTGGTCCTAACAAGGCCACATGTGATTGGGGCAAAAGGCAGGCACAGTCATGGGGGGAACGTCCTTGTCCTTCAGCCATTGCCTTGCAAAAGGTCAGACTGGGGATGCCTCATTAGCAAAGACAGGAAGAAGATGGCAAAGGTCAGCTGGGGGCAGCCCGGCTGGTGGGAGTGGTAAGGGAAGGGCAGCAAGGCAGCCAAAAGGACAAAGATGGGATGGAAAGTGTGGGGAGTTGAAGTCCCTTACCTTACCAAGGCTTGGGGCTGGAAGAGACCAAGCTGAAAGTAGCTGTGGATCTTCTGTTGTTAACAGAGGATTTGGTTAACACCTGGGACTGCAGGGATGTCATCCCTAGGCAATGCAGTCACATAATATTGCACTTTATGACTGCACCACTCACTAATGGAAATTATGGTCCCAATTGCTGTTATACCATGTTTCTCTTTTTTTGCCTCCAAAAGAGGCACCAGGTCTTATTTTCAGGGGATGTCTTACTCACCTCTGGCATCAAAAGCTCTGCCCAGCTGGCCCACTTCTTCTGGGGCCAAAAGGACATCTTTATTCTGCAGTCAGGCCTTTCCGGAAGACTTATGCAGATAAGTACCAAGCTATGGATTCAATCCATAGCTCGGTCCTTGGCTGCATAGGTCTTACAGGACTGAACCATGGATTGAACCCATAGCTCAGTTCTCAGCTGCAGTGGCTTTCTGGAAAGGCCTGTGACTGAGAAATGCAGGCCTTGCTGCAGAAGATGCCACAGAAGAAGTGGGGCAGCGAGGAGAGGCCTGGCTGCAAAGTAAGTGGGTGCGGGGGGTGTGAGGCAGATCCACACCCCCATCCCCATCCCTAGCTTGATGTTTAAGTTTGTGCCTCACCCCAAAACTAGGACTTATTTTTGGAGTAGGGTTTATATTAGGCACACCCCAAAAATCAAGCTAGGGCCTATTTTTGGGATAAGCATTAGTTTCGGGGAAATGGTAATTGGAGGACTCCGAATAAGTCTGACTGATGATCAAAAACTGCAAGGCTGAGCAACCATTAGGCAATGGGCAGGTTATAGCCTCCGACCACATTCCTACTAATTATTACTGTAACCTTTGTTCCAAGGCAAGCCATTTCTCCATCTCCTGCTTCATAATTCCAGAGGCCAATTTTTCTTTCACTATTATTTGTTGGGACAAAGAAGGTTAGTCCACCTAAGAGGCAACCCCTATGGGAAGTGCCTCTATTTAGCAGGATCTCTATCAGCTCAGCATTTCTTTCAGCTGGAGTGAAACAATTTGCATGTCGAAAAGCTCTGAATGGAAAAATTCCTCCACGACCGAGGCTTTCGAAGAGCACTGGCAAAGCCGCTATTGTGTTCAGCAACTTCTTCTAAATCACAATCGCATTTTAAGATTTGTGTTATTAGTGATAATGCATTATTTCAGCTAATATGATCATTTCACTGAAATAACATTAGCGTGCTATTTCTGGACCAGTTTCATTATCATTTTCAAGTTGCTGCTCTTTTAATTTCTAACAAGGTTTTTTCAAAGGTGTGACATGAGTGAAAGAAACAAGCCTGAGGTACTTTTGTTAATGGATAATTATCATCTCTTTTCCTTCAGATTTAAATATGGGCAATTCTACACTTCATAAATACTTCCCCTTTTCATTACATATGTAGCCCAGATGTTGCCTAGCTTGGCACATGTATCATGGAAAATAAAATTTCTACTTAGGAAAGAAATGTCTCTAGTATAATAAAATTAATCTGAATTTAATTCATCACATTCCTAAAGAGGATGTGTGTATTAAAACTGTGCATGCTTCACAAAAGATTAAGAAGTGGTCCAAACCTTACAAAAACACCCCCGCAACACTTTTCCACTTTTTGAAAAATCAGGAACACCTCACCACCATCTTTCATATGAGCCTGATACATGATGAGGCTGCTTTAAGGAGTCTACTCCTGAAAATTAATAAGATCCCTGAATCATTTTTTATGAAGAAATGTGAAAAAAGTGGGCTGACTTAATGGCACTACAAAGGTGCCGTTGCACAATACCCAAAGCATTTTTTTTTTAAAAAAATCATGTTTTAATTCTAATATAGTGCATATTTAGTGCGTAATCTGGTTATAAGGCAGAAAAATCCAAAGGCAGGAAATCCTTTTCCAAAGCTTTACACAATGACAGCCTTTGTCTCCCTCTTTTCCTTCCTTCCTTGGATGTATTGTTTTTTAAAAAAATAATGAAAAATATATTCTTTTTAAATTTAATCTGTATTTATGCATTGCTGAATTT
>NC_138204.1:77787062-77799562 GCF_964194415.1 Vipera berus
TGTGACCCAGGATGCTGCAATTATTGTAAATACATGCCGGTTACCAAGCATCCAATTTTTAATCATGTGACTGATTAAATGATTGTAAATATCAGGATTGATTATAAGTAACTTTTTTTGTAGCTTCAAACAGTTGGTAAACAAATGGCTGATCCAAAAAAAATCTTCACAGACTTGAACAATGGGCCCTATCCAACAACATGAAATGTAATGTGGAGAAAACCAAGCTTTTACAGTTAGGCAGGAAAAACCAAAGGTTCACATACAGATTAGGCAAAATCTGACTCAAAAAAGTAACTGTGAGAGGGAGTCCTAATGGATGATCACGTAACATGAGCCAGCAGTGTGCAGCAGCAGCCAAAAAAATCTAATGCAATCCTTGGTTGTATAAATAGAGGCATAGAATCAACATCACATAACATATTAGTACCGCTTTATAAAGCCTTAGTAAGGCCTGGAATAGTGCATGCAGTTTTGGTCACCACATTACAGATAAGATGTTGAGACTTTGGAAAAAATGCAAAGAGCAACTAAGATGATTAAAGGCCTGGAGACAAAAACATGTGAAGAATGTTTTGCAGGATTTGGGAAAGACCAGTCTAGAGAAAAGAAGTATAAGGGGAGACATGATAGCAGCATTCCAGTATTTGAGAGGTTGCCACAAAGAAGAGGGAGTCAACTTACCAAAGCACCTGTAGGCAGGACAAGAAAGAATGGTTGGAAACTAATCAAGGAGAGAAGCAACCTGGAACTAAGGAGAAACTTTTTAACAGTGAGAACAATTAACCAGTGGAACAACTTGCCTTCAGAAGTTGAGGGTGCTTCATCCCTGTGCGTTTTTAAGAAGAATCTGGATGGTCACTTATCTGAAAAAGTATAGCGTCTCCTGCTTGAGCTGGGGTTGGACTAGAAGACCTCCAAGGTCCCTTTCAGCAAAGTTCTGATTTGTTGATTGGCCACCAGGCTAATGTGAACCAAAATATAAAAGTTCTTTAAGCCCTGTGTATGTTTTCCTTCAGAGTGCTAATTGTGGAACATAATTCTATAAAAATAGCACGACTTTCACGAAAAGGTTTGTCTCTTTAAACATTTAAAACTAAGTGACAGTGACAGTTTTCTTAAACAATGTCTGATACTCTTTCTTAATGCTTGGGTAGTTTTATTCTGGTGGTGCAGGCAGTTTTTCAAACAATATATATATATATATTTAAAAAAGCAATAATACCCTCTGTAAAAGAGATGGTGCAGATCAATAGTTGAAACTTTTTTAAAAAAAAGAAAAAAAACCTATATTGACTCTTGAGACTTTTTTTTTAATTCTCTCTTTAGAAGTATCTTAAAAGTGAAGGGGCCAGAGAAAAAGAAGAACTTTTACACAGTACAAACTACGTTCGGAAACATAAAGAATCTGTCCTGCAAGGACAGACTTGCAGGAATTAAGCTTCAATCTAGTCCATTCAGTATGATAATAAAAATAAACAGCCTGCTGAATTATACGTATTGGCAACAAAAGGCAAGAGTTCTAGTAAATTATAAGGTATCATATCAGATGAGTCCCAAAATGTGTGGATTCCCTTCTGTAAATTATCCTTTTTTATGTGGATTTATGATTACCTTGCCAATTGATCACTACATTAGACTTCAAAGTTCTTTATGAAGCCCGATGCCACACAAACCCCTTAAATTTCCCAAGATTTCACAATTACCAATAAAGGTTACAACATTGATTTCTAATCAAACAGATGCATGTTGGATGCATAGTATACTGGCACGGAGTAACTAATTCATTTATAGCCTATCAAGTATAGGGAACCAATCCTGGTTAAATTGAATTGGAAGTGAAGATTTTTTTTTTTATTGAAAAGTTTTAAAAATACAGTTTTCCTTTAAAAAACCCCCTTCCCCCTCCCTCCTCCCCTCCCTACCTCCCCCCTTCCCCCCCTCCCCCCCTCCCTCCTCCCCCCCCACCTCCCCCTAACCCCCCTCCCCCCCCCCGGACTTCCCAGAGCTAAATACAAGGTATATATATATAAAAAAGCAATCATAAACAACCATATACTAACAACTATAAATTCTAAAATCCATCACTCTCTAACTTATATAGGATCAAACAAAACTTAGCATTATTAAATATATATAGAAAACAAAATAAAAAAAAAAAAAGAAAACGAAAGAAGACTTATTCAAATGCTAGATAAAACTTCTTGACCCTATACTTATTCTGGATAAACTCAATCCATTTTCTCCATTCCATAATATAATGTTCTTGCGAGTAATCTTTCAAATAGGCCGAAATCTTCGCCATCTCTGCCAAGTCGGAAACCTTTAAAATCCACTCTTGTATAGTCGGCAGTTCCTCTTTCTTCCAATATTGACCTATCAAAAGTCTTGCTGCCGTAACTAAATTCAACATCAACTTAGAGTCCACAACTGTAGCGTCAACAATTATTCCCAACAAAAAAAATTGCGGACAAAACTTTATCCTCCGTTTAAAAATCTTCTGCATATTCCACCAGACTTTTATCCAAAAAGCCTTAACCTTTTTACATGTCCACCATATGTGAAAATATGTTGCCTCTTCATCACCACACCTCCAACATTTAGGCTGATAATTCGGATACATACTTGCAAGCTTTTTAGGATCTAGATGCCATCTATAAAACATTTTGTAAAAGTTCTCTCTTAAACTTTGAGCTTGAGTGAATTTTACATTCCTCACCCAGATCTTTTCCCACGTGTCCATTGTAATAACTTCCTGAATGTTTTGGGCCCATTTTATCATACAATCCTTAACAAGCTCTGTTTCTGAATCGATCTCTATCAATGCAAGATATATCCGTTTAATATGTGCTGGTCCTTGATTTCTAATTTGCTTTATCAAATTTTCATCAGTCGTTGCAAATCCATTTTTTTGATCTTCTTTCCACCTGGCCTGTAACTGAATATATTGAAACCAAGTCTGAACAACCTTCTCTTCTCGCAAGAAACTATATGATTTCAAGCACCAAATATTCCTTTCCAAACTTAAAATTTCCTTGTAAGTAGTCTCATCATGTTTGAAACCAGCATGTATATTTTCTATTGCGTGTTTTGGGATTGCCCACAATGGTATCTTGCTGCTTAACTTATGTCTATACTTCTTCCAAACTCTCAGCAATGCCTGTCTTAAAATATGCATCCTAAACACAGTATCTACCTTCTTATCATACAACAAATATGCATGCCAGCCAAACAACAGATCATGGCCCTCAAGATTTAATAACCTCGATTGTGTCAAATTAATCCAATCACTTATTCCTACTAGTGCAGCAGCTTCATAATATAATTTAAAATTAGGCATTTTAAGGCCACCTCTCTCACGAGTATCCTGCATAATCTTAAGTTTAACTCGTGGCTTTTTCCCTGCCCACACAAATTTATTGATACCACGCTGCCATTCCTCCAAGTTAGAGTCTTTCTTAAGAATCGGTATCATTTGAAATAAGAATAAAAATTTGGGCAGGACATTCATTTTCACTGCTGCAATCCGTCCCAACAAAGACAATTGCAATTTTTCCCAACTCTCCAGTTCTTTTTGAATTTTCCCCCATAACTTTTCATAATTATTTTTATATAGCTTTGTATTAGAGGGCGACAAAATCACCCCCAAATATTTAACCCTTTTAACAATCTCAAATCCAGTTAATCCTTCTAGGAGAGCCTTCTGCGAAACTGTCATATTTCTAGCCAAAATTTTAGTTTTCTGTATATTTACTTTAAATCCAGAAACCTTCCCATATTGTGTTATTATCTCCATCAGGTCCACAACAGAGTTCTCTGGCTGGGTCACTGTAACAACCAGATCATCTGCAAATGCTCTCAATCTGTAATCCTGATCTCCAACTTGTATCCCCTTAATTTTTTCCGAATTCCGAATCTTAACCAATAATATCTCTAATGTTAATATAAATAACAAGGGCGATAGCGGACAGCCTTGCCTTGTGCCCTTCTCAATATTACATACTGTTGTC
Organism: Vipera berus; assembly: GCF_964194415.1. Classification (NCBI taxonomy): domain Eukaryota; kingdom Metazoa; phylum Chordata; class Lepidosauria; order Squamata; family Viperidae; genus Vipera; species Vipera berus. Next base: position 77,791,073 of record NC_138204.1, read on the forward strand.
AAACTATTGTTAACTATAATTTGGGCAGTTTGTTTTTGGTATAATGCCCTAATCGGTTGTAAAAATTTTTCCCCAAAATCCATTTTGTCTAAAACTTTCAACAAAAATTGCCAGTTCAATTGATCAAAAGCCTTTTCAGCATCTAAAAAGATTAGCGCAGCATAGATCTGGTTGTGCCTTTCCAAAAACTCTAACACATCAACTATATGTCTCACATTGGTTTTCATTTGTCTTCCACTAATAAACCCCGTTTGGTCCCCATGAATCACCTGTTGCAGAACCAAATTGGAAGTGAAGATTTAAAGAGGTTGGGATTTTATTCATATTTTTTTCCTTCCTTCCTTCCTTCCTTCCTTCCTTCCTTCCTTCCTTCCTTCCTTCCTTCCTTCCTTCCTTTCTTTCTTTCTTTCTTTCTTTCTTTCTTTCTTTCTTTCTTTCTTTCTTTCTTTCTTTCTTTCTTGGATGAAAATAGCAGGGACTGCGACACTTTGAAAGATATTAAGCTTGCCAAGTTTCAACTTCAAAATTACTGTCAAAATTTTCATGCAATACACTTTAAAAAATATATTTTCCCCTGCATCTATTTTAAAGCAAAGATAGCAGACAGGAAGAAAGGCTAGACTAGGAAATTTCATACCATCCAGCACAAAATTGTAAATAAGATATGCCAGATGCTAGTACCCTTGAAAATATAAATTATACCAAGCTTTACTTGAAGAATTAACCTTGAGGAATAGAGATCCACTTTGGAGTAGTGGTGAAGATGCTGGCCTAGAAATCAGAAGTCCATCAGTTCTACTACAACTTCAGGGATGAAAGCCAATGGGTGACTTTGTGTCAGTTACTCTATCTCAGCCCAGTCCACTACACAGGATTGTTGCTGGGGGAGAAGTAGTAGTAGTAGGATGAGTATTAGGTATATTTGCCTCCTTGAATTATGTATAAAGTAATAAAGGTGGGATAAAAAAACAAAATTTTCATGGAAGAATGACCATTGACTTTCTCTAGTGAGCGTATGTATTTTTCTGCCTCTATCAACTGAACTACATGGCGTAACAGTGGGAGTAGCAGAGATGGTTGGCAATGTTTATCTTGACTTGGAAAGACATTCACATTGTTACAGGAGTATGTTGTGTTAACTGGAGATGTGTTACCCAGAGATAAGGCAAGGATGTCTCTGGGTGTGAGTGTCTGTGCATGCATGTGTGATGGTGGGGGTGTGTATTGAGATCAAAATGGCAGATCAAGGACCTGTCCTTTCCTAATGTATGTTCGGCATTTCCTATGGACATAAAAAAGAACAGGCCTTGTATTTCCCATTTGTACTCACACCCACAACTTACAGATTGCCATTAATGGCAATATAATTGTGCATTGGATTCCATTTCAATCTTTACCCATCTACATCCCAGTTTATCCCAGCTCATTGCTCTGTGGACAGAATTACAGACAATCTAATATCAGGCACAGTTTCATTTGAAAGGCATGAACTAGCTCAGACTGCCATACAATTTTTGGTAAGAAAGAACAGAATAATAAAATCAGAGTGATAGGATCCTGAAAGAGCAACAGATGCATTTGCTGTCTGAATTATTGTTTTAAATTACAGCAGATTTATTCCATTCATGCAATACTACTACTACTACTACTACTACTACTACTACTACTACTACTACTACTACCATGTTGGAAGCACTGAAGTGCTTCTGTGCTAAAAGAATTTTCTGGTGACATCACCGTTGCCCAGAGGATCCCCAGTGGGGGCTCCTGTCAGATCCTTATGAAGTTGCCCACCAAAGTGGTACCCATTTACCTACTCACAGTTGCCTGCTTTTGAACTGCTGGGTTGGCAGGAATTGAAGTGTATGACAGGAGTTATGTGGAGCATTTCTTGAATTAAGTTTGAAAAGATGTAATCTAGGCGACATAGTGGTTAGGATGCAGTATTGCAGGATAACTCTGCTGACCACCAACAGTTCAATCCTGACCAGCTCAAGGTTGACTCAGCCTTCCATCCTTCTGAGGTCAGTAAAATTGGACCCAGATTGTTGGAGGCAATGTACTGACTCTGTAAAATGCTTAGAGAGAGTTGTAAAGCACTGTGAAGCAGTATATAAGTCTAAGTATTATTGCTATTGCTAGGTGGCCTGAAAGCTATGTTTGGCTGATAAAAAAATCTAAAAAGGGTTGAACCTGGTTGCTGTTTGGATGGAAGACCACCAGGAGATGCCAAGACAATAGATCAGACATGTCAAACACAAGGCCCGGGGGCCAGATCCGGCCCGTGAAGTGGTTTCATGTGGCCTGCGAAGCCATCCTGGAAACAGTGAGGGAACAGCCCCCACTGCCTTGGCCCTGGCCCAGAGACCCTCCTTCTGCCAGAGACCCTCAGATCTGTCCCACTCCTGCCTAGGCCCCCATAGGCACCCTTGATGCAAACGATGTAGAGCTGGCCACGCCCACCCAGTAGGCCATACGCACTCTAGCCATGCCCATGCAGTAAGCCATGCCCACCCTGGCCATACCCACCTGGCCCCCTGAGGGCAACCACAATGCTGATGCGGCCCTCAATGAAATTGAGTTTGACACCCCTGCAATAGATATATTAGGAAGAAGATGATAGTAAAAAAAAAACTAGTCTAGTTGTCACAATCAAACAAACTATGTTTATTACCATGAAGTCACTAAGACTCAAGGTTTGGTTCAAATGAGTCTTTTTTACATTTTAGCTGCCTTATTTATTTATCAGTTTTATATAACTGCTGAGAATGACTCTGGGAAGTGTACCATATAAAACAACAAACATATAAAAACAGTCATGATTAAAAATACAAAATAGTCAATTTTAAAAATGCAAACCATCGGATATAAATGGTTCTGGCACACTTTTCCAAGTATTTATATGCAAATATGATTTCTGACTTTTATCCATGTGTTTTGAAGGAATGGTCTCTAACCAAACATCTGACTAAAAAAAGAAACACTAAATCAATAGAGCTTTTGTAAGCTGCTGCTAATAGTTCTCAGAGTAGTAATGTATTGATGCTGTCCACAGAAGTGATATGAAAGAAACGATTTGGATCTTATTCAGTCCTCCAAAATATGGATTGTAAATATTATTTAAGAAAAAATACAGAATAATAGTGCCATTGAATGATTTTGAAAGTCCTTCATCTTTTCACGATATATAAAACATACTTACTCAATGTCTAAATACAGCTTCGGCTCTCCTCAATCGTTTTAGTTATGGTTTGATCTGGAGTTTGTGAGGATAAAAGAATGCACATGTGACATTTTTTGGAGTGTGTGTCAATAGGCAAATTGAATGGCAAATTGCTATACATGTAGTCCTCGACTTATGACTACAATTGAGCCCAAAATGTTTATTTCTAAGAGAAACAGTTGTTAAGTGAGTTTTGTCCCATTTTATGACCTCTGTTGCCACAGTTGTTAAGTGAGTCACTGCAGTTGTTAAGTTAGTAACACAGTTGTTAAGTGAATCTGGCTTTTCTAGTCACTTTTTGGTTTGCTTGCTTCTCAGAAGGTTGCAAAAAGGTGGTCATATCACCCCAGGACACTGCAATGGTTGTAAATATGAGTCAGTTGCCAAGTATCTGAATTTTGATCATGTGGATGCTGCAAGATTGTAGGTGAAAAACAGTCAAAAGTCACTTTTTTTCAGTGCTGTTGTAACTTTGAACGGTCAGTAAAAGAATGGTTGTAAGTTGGGGACTTATTATCTAGATACATCTGATTCGTGCCTTGGGACTGCCTACATAATCTAATAAACATATGTAGGATCAAGTGAGAAGTCTTCCCGTCTTAGAACAAGAACTTTTGAGCAGTGTGGTAAATGCTGCAAATCTTCTGAGAGCTGTGATGGGCTTGTTTTCCAAATAATTATTGGTTTGGCTTAAAAATGAAACCTCTCCAGATTTGGCCAATAAAACAGAGGTCACCTTTTCCATACTGGCCACTGTTTACCGGGACATAAGGGATGAAGTGGAAAAGAGCATTGGGTATATACAGCATTTCCCCCAAAAGGCTGCTGGTGCCACCACTCCAAGGATGATCCTCCTGCAGCTGCCCACCCACTCTGTCCCACTGTCTCTCGGCTTGCCCAGAGCAGTGATGGGGCAGGCAGCCACACAGTGCCTCGGGATCACCTGTCTCCCACCCCATGCCTCTGCCCCCTTGCCATCTCCTGTGCTGGCCATGCCCACCCCCAGGGCTGATAATAATCTTAACTGGGGCTTACTTTTGGGGTAGTGCTTATATTAGGAGCACACTAACAAAAACCAGGCTAGGGCTTATTTCCTGGTTGGCTCTTATTTTTTTGGAACACAGTAGCTACATGTTTACACTGAGAGAAATCATTGTGGATTGTGGTGCTGTGGAAGATAGATATTGTATACACCAGTAATTCCCAACCTTTGCCAATTCCCAACCTTTGCGGCTTGGTGGCCTGGTTGGGAGGAGTGAGGAGAACCAGGCTGTGTAAGTGGCAGGCCGGCACACAACATGCACAAGTTGAGCTACGCGCACTTGTGCAAATGCAGCAGCCCACTGCTCATGCAAGTCAAAATGCACATGCACATCAGCCCAGTGGTCACATGGCCCAGTTCTGAATAGGCCATGGCCTAGGGGGTTGGGGACCCCAGTATAGACTGCTACAAGGTATGCCCACTCTCTATGTTATCTAAATGTGGTTGATAATGCTGATGATATTTTAGAATCTAAGTTATACAATATTAAAACATCAGATGTCATGGTTCCGATGAATGAGACACTTCAAACAAGTTGCAGGCATATTATTTATCTAAAGGTCTTTGTAATGAAACAAAACATTGGCATTCATGGAGGGATGCCAGAATCTGAAATCTCCTCCCCACCAAACACATCATAACACACACACAATCCCCACCTTATCTACACGTCATAAATTACATTATACAATTAGTTTTACATATGAGGTCTCTCCTCCCATTCTGTACGTGGGCTTTCTAATCTTCTCAAAATAGTCGTTAGAAAATTCCCTCCCTTCAAGATTCAAAGTGAAGCAGTTTAAACAAAAGTCTATCTCTTATATTGTCAGTGCAAAAAACATGTCAATATTTGCAGTATTGACATCAGATCAATTTTCTTTATCTTTGGAATGTTGCTGGCAGGTTGCATAATGCAAATCTGTGCACTATGGTAGAACATTAGGAAAAGAGACTCACGTTAATAGCCAGGAAAATATATCTTTACTCTTTTTGCTTCATACACTGTGTTATAACAAATCTTTGCTTATTTATTTTGTTGTTGTTACTTTTTTATTATAAATTTTTAATTGTAATAAGACAAGAACCTCATTCTTAGGTAGCAGTCCACATATTCTGCCCTGCTACTTTGAGGGTCCTAGAGTAAAGCAGTGAGAGGACCAAGGGCTTGCCTTGAATTTTCATTGTTCTGTGTTACAAAAGATTGAAATGTTTCAGCTTTTATTTTATACGGAACATTCAAGGATTCTCAATATTTATTCTATTCAAAGCCAACACTTTTTTTCAATGTCATCCACATTTGCAGAAAAGTGAAGGATGTTCTTGAAGAAGATAGCTATGAACTATTAGGTGAGCACCAGCTTAGATTTTGACCAGCTCAAGGTTGACTCAATCTTCCATCCTTCCAAGGTTGATAAAATGGGGGCCCAGATTTTGGGGGGCAATATGTTGACTCTGTAAACCACTTAGAGAGGGCTGTAAAGCACTATGAAGTGGCAAAGAAATCTAAGTGCTATTGCTATTAGTCCTGGAAGAGAGGAGGATGTGAAAAAGAAACTCTTTGATTCTTTTTGGGGTAAGATATGGGAAAGAAAATATCAATCAGACTTTGAAGACTGATGCTAATCCTGCAACATATTCCAGGCCAGGTCAGCAAAAGGCACTATAAAAAACAATTGGAACTACATTCTATTGTTGCAGGTTATAATAACATAATCTGAATTTTCAAGGAACGTCTCTCTTAAACTAATTTGTAGTCCAAGAATTTCCCCTTTAGATCCACATGAGCAAAACTAGCATGTTAAGGTATACTGATCTATGACTGAAATACAGATTTGTTTTTTGTTCTTTTTTGTGGTTGGAAGACTGTTGAAGAGACACCTGGTCAGGGGAACAGAATCATGCAGACCACCACAACTCCATCCCCATTCTACATCAAGACCTTAGGCCAGGTAAGAGAGGCTCTTGGTTTTCAATACTGTCTGTGTGATAGCTGAGTTGTCACTCTCACATCTCACTTGAAATACATTTACATTTGCAGTAAAATTCCTCATTTCTGTAATGCAACATCTCCATGGTGTTTGCCTTCCCACTCTTTGGGTCTTTTATAAAGAAAGAGATAATTTGTTGTCACCTTAGCTCATTCAAATAGGAGCCATGAGGATTAGATTGATTCCTATGATCAAATAGATGCAACAGTGTGAAGTTAGAACACAGATAAGAAGGGAGGGAGACAATTTATTTTAGCTCTCTTGTGTGTATAGTGAGAAGAGAACCTACAGCAGTTCAGGCTAGAACATGATTTTTACTTCTCTGATTCTCAAGGTCAGCCAGAAGATCAGACTGTCATGGATCATTTTCCATCTGCTTTTGAGGGACTGGGGAGAAGAAAGGGTAGAGCAAAGGTTCCCTCGATATTCCTAAAAGAAGTCAAGCTGGCAAACACATTTAGAAGTCTTCATTAGGAGAACCTTTAACTCAGAAGGCTGTCACCAAGGCCATCAGGAAATAGCTAAGAATAACTAACACTCTTTGGCCTTCTGTCTCTTTTAACAAATGTCCATTCTCAAATGCATCTCCTTTGTTTTTCATTAGCACGTCCAGTGTTCCTTTATATTCCTTTCATATTTACTATGGCATAAGCTTGCTAAATTCAGCAGGACAGGCTGCTTCACAAACACACACACACATACACAAGATCAAACTGAAGAAACTGCACTATTAAACTGCTTCATCTAAATTAAATTGGCTATCCTTCTGTCAAAGTATGAAACTTCATTAAATGCTATTAGAGCATTCTCTTTCTCCGTCTTATTTTAATTTGTAGCTTTAATATTTTCTTTTCCTTTCCTTTCCTTTCCTTTCCTTTCCTTTCCTTTCCTTTCCTTTCCTTTCCTTTCCTTTCCTTTCCTTTCCTTTCCTTGTCATCAGAAGTAAAAATTTAGGATTCAAATAATAGTAGCCTGGATCATGTGATAGTACTTTTATCTTTAGTGCTGATTACTATAACTGCAGAAATCTTTTTTGTAACAGAAGAGTATGATTTTAAAAATATAAAACAATAAATTGCAGCCTTGTTTTCATTTTAGTAGTTGTTAAATAGAAAGCCTATATGGGAAAAAAATCCAATTAAGTTCGTTGTTGGCTGAGATATAAAACTGCAAATAATATTTTGCTTCTCAGTCTTCCCTCTCCTTTTATCCCCATATCTTATTTAGCTTGTATCAAATTTTACTTCTCCTTCAAAAAAAATGAATCCAGTCACCTTGTTCAGTTCTATTTTTAATTTCTTTTATTAGTATTAAGCATTTCTTTAAAACCCCGAATCATCTAAAAATTTTAATAGGTCAATGCCGTAGATGCCTATTCAAAATATAGTCCAGGTGATTGATAAAGAAATACACCAGTCTTTTTAATTGTATCAGTACTGTACCAAATGTTTTATCTATTGTTATTGATGTTGTTGTTGTTACCTGTTCACAATATTGTGAAGTCACAGGTGCCAATTCCTTAGCTGATATTGGCCTTCAAGCACACTGAGTTCTTCCCAACAACATAGGCTATTGTAATACAAATAGTCCTCAGTTACAACCATTTGTTTAATCACTGCTCAAAGTTACAAGTGAAAAAGTGACTTATAATCATTTTTCACACTTATGACCATTGCAGGATCGCCATGGTCATATAATCAAAATTGGGATGGTTGGTTGGTAATTGGTTCATATTTATGATGGTTACAGTGCCCCAGGATCATATGATCATCTTTTGTGACCTTCTGATAAGCAAAGTCAACGGGGAAGCCAGGTTCACTTCACAACTGTATTACTAGCTTAACAACTGCAGTGATTCACTTAACCACTGTGTCAAGAAAGGTTGTAAAATGGGGCAAAATGCATTTAACAATTGGCTCACTTAGCGACAGAAGTTTTGGGTTCAATTTTGGCAAGCCAAGGGTTACCTGTATATTAGCATAATATATGTGGGGATTCAAGCAGTTTTTTGCAATTGGCAGATGGAAATTTTGTCAATGTGCAGATTTTCTAAGTTCTGGCCAAAATGTATTGATATAGCACCCAGTGTACTGATAACCACTGGGGCAACTAAGGCCAGTTTATGCCATAATCTTTGAATTTGAAATACTATTATCCTTCTCATCTTTTTCTACTACTTTCTCTTCTTGGTATCATTATTATGATTGTATTACTTTGGTTTTTGTGTGTACACTGAG
>NC_138204.1:77804562-77952742 GCF_964194415.1 Vipera berus
AAACTGGTAGTGGAGCAATGGCAACAAAGGAATACAAATCACACAAAAAGAGACATGTTGCTTATTTGGAGGCCACAATTTGGATGATTCACCATCTGTCATTAAGAGATGCAAGCAAGCCAAGCCAAGCAAGGTATGCATTTTAATGTTGAAGAAATTTATGCACAATGTAAGAAGGCACATTTCAAAAAGTCTAATAAATCCTATAGATACAAATGTATTGAATGCAGAACAGCTAATGTCGAATATTTAAATCAAATAAAAAGATCAACTTCTGTTGACACATTTTATTTCAAAGGGTTGCATTCTTATTTCACTCAGAAACAGGAACCAAGCCAGGAGACATAATATTTCTCAAAACCCAAGTTATTTTAAAGGTTATATTATTTTCACCTCTAAGAATCTGCCCATTCTTCAATATACAAACTTTGGAGGCCCCGTTTCTTGGCTCAGAACAATTAAGGGAGGGAGACAGAGATCTTGATTCATCCAAGCCTTACTCTAAGGAATTCCCTACCAAGAAAGATTTGTTTGCTCCCTCCAAGGCTGCTGTGTTTTCTCAGGGTTTTTGCTAGAAAGTATTTAGGATATGAGGCATGAAACATCTTGCTGGAAGACATTTCAATTTCAATTTAAATGTGCAAGACTTGGAAGTGATATTGGAGCTCAAGTAGCCTCAGTGGCTTGGAGCACCTTCTATTTTGTTCTGCCTCATTTTCTTTATACTGGAAAGTCAGCAGTGAATCTGGCTGTACTGTAATAACAGATCATCACAACTTACATGCTGTAAAAGCCCTATTGAGGAGCCTATCTTTGGAAGCAGTTCCCAAACTTCACCTCATACAGAATTCCGCCTCACTTCTGAATGGACCTCTTATTCATTACTGAGCCCATTTCAAGAGAAGCATGCAAAGAGCTTCAGAAGGCATATTGGAAGGAAGGAAGTACCCACGGAAAGCTACCAAAACAAAACAAAAATCAGGTTTTGCTGTTTCTTCTAAAGAGCTGAGCTGCTGTGCTGCTTCACTTCAGCCAAGTGAAGAAGTTTCTGAACATACCCAGCACATCTCCAGAAACCACAGTTTTTGAAGTGAAGCCACCAGGTGAGATGAACTATCCCATCTTGATGTTCCATGAGATAGATGATATTAGCTGAACTGCCTGAAGCCAAGGTGCTCACCTCACTCTTACTAACAGGAGGGAAGTAAGCAGTGGGGTACCACAAGGTTCTGTCCTAGGCCTAGTACTATTCAACATCTTCATAAACAGGGAGGGAATAGAAGGGGAACTTATCAAATTTGCAGATGATACTAAGCTAGCAGGAATAGCCAACACCCTAGATCATGGATGTCAAACTCGCCACATCACATGACATGTTGCAACGTAACACAACTTTTTTTTGCATTGCATGGGGTGGCTGCGGCTTCAGTATGATAAAACCGGCCCACACGCCAGCAGTTTGACAGCCCTGCCCTAGCTGATAGGCTCAAGATCCAAAGGGATCTTGACAGACTTGAACACTTGGCCCTATCTAACAAAATGAAATTCAATGTATACAAAAGTAGAGTCTTACACTTAGGCAAGAAAAACCAAAAGTACACATATAGATTGGGTGAAACCAGACTTAATAACAGTATCTGTATGAAGAATGGTTTATAGGGACTGGGCATGGCTAGTCTAGTGAAGAGAAGGACCAGGGTAGACAGGAGAGTAGTGTACCAATATTTGAGGGGCTGTCACCGAGAGGAGGGTGCTTCTTTCCCGAGGTTCCGGGAGCGAGGATGTGCAGCCTCCTGAGCTCCGGCTGGTGTACCTGAATGCCAGGTCCGTGGTCAACAAAGCTCCCCTTATTAGGGATTTAGTTGAGGGTGAGCATGCGGACCTGGCCTGCATCACGGAGACTTGGTTGGGCCCAGAGGGTGGGGTCCCTTTGGTTGATCTTTGCCCACCAGGCTTCCGGGTGCTACACCAGCCTCGAGCTCAGGGTAGGGGTGGGGGTGTGGCGGTGATCGTTAGGGAGACCTTATGTCCGCGGGAGACCACCGTTCCTCAGATAGTCGGGTGTGAGTCTCTCTTTATGAGATTTGGCTCTGGGACGCAGTTGGGCTTGCTGCTCGTGTACATTTCGCCTAGTCGCGTAGCGGCAGCCCTGCCCGAGCTGCTCGATGTCCTCTCAGGGTTGGTGGTTGAGTTCCCCAAACTTATAGTTTTGGGAGACGTCAACCTACCATCCCTGGGAGGTTCATCTGAGCTTGCTCGGGAGTTCATGGCTTCCATGACGGCCATGGACCTGACGCAGGTAATTTCTGAGCCAACTCATGAGGGAGGCCACACCCTTGACCTGATTTTCTTATCTGGACGGTGGTTGGATGATCTTGGTGGGGGCTTTCCATTTATTATGCCCCTGTCATGGACCGATCATCACCTCCTGCGGCTGGTCTTCCATTTTGCCACCCCCCGCCGTGGAGGTACGGAGCCAACTAGATGGTACCGCCCCAGACGCCTAATGGATCCTGAGAGATTCCAAGCGGCGCTGGGGTCTCCACCTGCCTCCATTGCTCACAGCTCGGCGGATGCCTTAGTGGAAGCCTGGGAAAGGGCAGCCACTGAGGCACTCGACCGGGTTGTACCCTTGCGGCCCCTGACCCGGCGCAGATCCCAGCGAGCTCCATGGTTCTCCGCGGAGCTCCGGGAGATGAAGCGTCGGAAACGGGGCCTAGAGAGCTGCTGGAGGTCCAGCCGATCTGAACCCGACCGATTGCGGTTAAGAACCTACATTAGGTCTTATCTCGCTGCGATGAGGGAGGCGAGGTGTAATTACTTCTCCACCCTCATCGCGTCCGCAGATAATCGCCCGGCCGCCTTGTTTAGGGTGACTCGCTCCCTTCTTAATCAGGAGGTGAGGGAGGATCCCTTGCAGGGTCGTGCCGAGGAGTTTGGTCAACATCTGTCGGATAAAATCGCTCGGATTCGGACCGGTTTGGACTCCAGCTGGGCAGAGTCTGACGATCAGGACACGGGCGGTCTTGTCAATGTTATCTGGGAGGAGTTTGATTCTGTGACCCCTGATGAAGTGGACAGGATTATGGGGAAGCTGAGTTCCACCACATGTTTATTGGACCCGTGCCCTTCTTGGCTGGTTTATGCAGCTAGGGAGAGGACACGAGGCTGGCTCCAGGCGGTTATATCTGCTTCTTTGAGTGAGGGTTATTTCCCCACCGTCTTGAAGGAGGCGGTGGTGAGACCTCTCCTCAAGAAGCCTGCCTTGGACCCAGCTGTATTGAACAACTTTCGTCCAGTCTCCAACCTTCGCTTTCTTGCGAAGGTTGTTGAGAGTGTGGTGGCGCATCAGCTCCCTCTGGTCCTGGATGAAGCGGATTATCTGGACCCTTACCAATCGGGTTTCAGGCCCGGGCACAGCACGGAGACGGCATTGGTCGCTCTGGTGAATGATCTCTGGAGGGCTCGGGATAGGGGGTATTCCTCTGTCCTAGTCCTATTAGACCTCTCGGCGGCTTTCGATACCATCGACCATGGTATCCTGCTGCAGCGTCTCAGGGGATTGGGAGTGGGAGGCACGGTTTTTCAGTGGTTCTCCTCCTATCTCCTGGGACGCTCGCAGTCGGTGTTGGCAGGGGGGCAGAGGTCGACCCCTAGGACTCTCACTTGTGGAGTTCCTCAGGGGTCGGTCCTCTCGCCTCTCCTGTTCAACATCTATATGAAACCGCTGGGTGAGATCATTCGTGGTTTTGGAGTTGGGTATCATCAATATGCTGATGATACCCAACTTTTTATTTCGACCCCAAACCACCCCAGTGATGCCCTCGCTGTGATGTCCCGTTGCCTGGAGGCGGTTCGGGTCTGGATGGGGAGGAACAGACTTCAACTCAACCCTGACAAGACTGAGTGGCTGTACATTCCGGCTTCCCGAGACACCTGGGATGTTCCACCTCTTTCTATGGGGGGTGAGCTTTTACCCCCTGTGGATAGGGCTCGCAACTTGGGAGTCCTCCTAGATTCACGACTCACTTTGGAGGATCACATAGTGGCCGTGACTAGGGGGGCTTTTGCCCAGGTTCGCCTGGTGCGCCAGTTGCGGCCCTATCTGGACCGGGAGGCCTTGTGTACGGTCACTCACGCGCTCGTGACCTCTCGCCTAGACTACTGTAACGCTCTCTACATGGGACTTCCCTTGAAGACTACTCGGAGGCTCCAACTGGTACAGAATGCGGCCGCGAGAGTTGTCTTGGGAGTTTCCCGGTACTCCCATGTTACACCTTTGCTCCGTGAGCTGCATTGGTTACCAGTTGTCTTCCGGGTAAGGTTCAAGGTTTTGGTTATGATCTTTAAGTCCCTACATGGCATGGGTCCGCGATACCTCGAGGACCACCTGCTGCCGGCGTCGACTCCCCTCCGCCCTGTGCGCGCCCACAGAGAGGGCCTCCTCAGGGTGCCTCCTGTCAAGGAATGTCGACTGGTGGCCCCCAGGGGGAGGGCCTTCTCTGTGGGTGCTCCGGCGTTATGGAACCAACTGCCGGTTGAGCTCCGGATGGCATCAGACCTCCGATCCTTCCGTCGCGGGTTGAAGACCCATTTATTTGAACTAGCGGGTCTGGCCTGATGGGGGTACTTGGGTTTTTTATAGGTTTGTTTTATTATTCTGGTTTTAACTTGGGCATTAATTTAATTATCTTTTAATGTTTGTACTGTTGTTTATATTTATGCCCTGTGAACCGCCCTGAGTCCCTTCGGGAGAAGGGCGGTATAAAAATCTCAATAAATTAAATTAAATTAAATTAAATCAATCTACTTTCCAAAGCACCTGAAGGCCAGACAAGAAATAATGGATAGAAACTGATCAAGGAGAGATTTGACCTAGAAATAAGGAGAAATTTTCTGATAGTGAGAACAATCAACCAATGGAACACTTTGCCTTCTGATGTTGTGGGTGTTTCATCACTGGAAGCTTTCAAGAAGAGACCGGACTGCCATCTGTCAGAAATGATGTAGGGCAGGCATGTCAAACTGCTAGCCTTCCAGCCGGATGCATCACGCTGAAACCACACCCACCCCATTGCCGGCAATGGGGGAAAAGTCATGATACGTCATGCGACGTCACATGACATCATGAGTTTGACATGCCTGATGTAGGGTATCCTGCTTGGGTGGTGGGGGTGGGGGTTGGACTAGATGGCCTACAAGGTCCCTTCCAATTCTCTAATTCTAATTCTAAAGTATGTCCTTGGCTGCTAATTCCCCCCCACCTCCCGTAAATATTATGCTTGTGCATCCCATGTATATGAGACAGAAAGAGGCAGACAGAAAAACAGCATAGATATCCTCTCTTCTGAGAGAGAGAAAAAAAGAGATGTCTATTCTACAACTTTGTGAAACTCTGAAAGTTCCTCTTATGTTTTGATACTGATGAGGCTTGTCTCACATGATGCAGTGTACCCTGAAGTGCATGGCTTGTATCCCAATGAAGAAAATACTTTTTGCGAGGTAGCATTCAGCAGATGCTCTTGACAACAGAGCATCTGGACTAGATTCAGGAGCTGATGGGGATGCCACAAAGGACATTCAAGTTATTCTTTTTATCTAGGATGGATTAGGATTCTAACTGACTGACTGCTGGATGTGAAAGAGCAAAGGTGCCTGATAAGAGTTTTGCCGACCTTCCTATGGAAACTAGCAGTCGTGTTTGTCTGACATACCATTCACAAGTAGTAACACTTTTGTCCAACCTTAGCACAACTAAACAAGAATTATTTACTAGATTATTGACATTTGCTATCCTTTCTTCCAAAGGACTCCAGAGTGGTGCACTCTGAAGAAGTCATAGTAAAAGCAAATCGTTCAAATAACAAATCACGTTAAAAACAACAGCAGGGAAAACAGTAAAAAGTGGAGGATTCTGTTACATTAAAATCATTTTCAAAATTAAAAAGAACTAACGGGTCAATGATTTGGTGGTAGTTTAATCACTGGATAGTTTTACTCTGTAAATGCTAGGCAACTGGGGGCCCAGATATGTTTCCCCTAGGAAAGGGTGCTACTCCACTTCGTGAAATTACTGTACTTTGACTACAGGAGGGACCAGACCACAATCCCAACTGATCTTAATGTTTATTTGGATTCATTTCAATCTGCTTTCAGTTCTCAGGAAGGGATAGAAATATATTTGATGGTGCTAGTTGCAACCCAATTCCTTTTATTAGTCTTAGGAGCAATATAAACCATACTGTCATTCTGGGCTATAGGAACAGCTTAGTGAAGCTCAGATGCTATTGGAAAAACAGGTTTGAGTTTATATGTCTTACTGTATAATAGGCAAATGCATTTGAGATAAGGAAGAGATTACTTATCTCTCATCCAAAGATGGAACACATATATTCAAATGAAGTATAATAATATGCATAACACTGAGTTGGCTCTATCATTAAGCTGGTCATGGGATCACAGATTGATTGATTGATTGATTGATTGATTGATTGATTGATTGATTGATTGATTCATTCATTCATTCATTCATTCATTCATTCATTCATTCATTCATTCATTCTACCATGATATACTGTTTGACTTCTAATCTGCTGCCCTCAAGAACTTCATTATCCACAGCACTGCTTGGTTCACCATCCAGAAATCTGAACCTGCATATTCTGACTGGATTTGATCCTGTACAAGCTCAAGATGGAAGGTTAGAACATGCCACTGGCTGCTGAGAAAGTGACACTGAGTCACTATGCCTTTTTTCTTCTGTTTTTGAATTACAAAATGTGACTAGCTGCCCAAAAATAAATGCAGACTAGCTTGAACGCCTGAGCTAATTCAAGGTTTGTGAAATGTAATTCTGATTAATGAGTAATGAGTAAATCATTGGAAGAGAACAACTTGCCCCAAAGGTGCTTTTTCAAGAGGCAACTGGACTTCCCTGTTTTTCTTTGAAGACATTTTGCTTCTCATTGAAGAAGCTTCTTCAGCTCTGACTGGATGGTGGGGAATGGAAGGATTTATATTCCTATGTAATGGAAGGAATAGGCATCTGGATCCCAAGAAGTTGTCCAACATGTATCCTAATTTACAGTCTAAATGTTGGAGGTGTGGTAGTTTAGAAGCTACCTATTTTCACATGTGGTGGACTTGTAGAAATATAAAAGCTTTTTGGATTAAAATTTGGTGGAACATTCAAAAGATTTTTAAGAGAAAGATAAAGTTTTCTCCGCAATTGTTCTTATTGGGTATTGTTGTAGATTGTGATGTTAAAGAAACTAACTTGATGTTGAACATGATAACAGCAGCACGGTTACTGGTGGGACAATATTGGAAAAAGGATAGTTTGCCCACTATAGAAGAATGGGTGTTTAAAGTTTCGAATCTTGCAGAAATGTCTAAGATTTCTGCTTATTTGAAAGATCATTCACAGGAAAGATATATTTCAGTTTGGAGGAGATGGATAAATTATATTCAGAACAAATATGGGACTAAAAAGTTCCATTTAGCTTATGAGTAGATTTTAGTGGGATATTGTTATTGGTACGTTGTTTGTAGTTAGGTTAAAGGGGAGTTAAAGCACATTATGAATTTGGTTAATTGTATATTATGCATAATTTTTATTTAGAATATGATTATTGTAACTATAATCCTGTATTTAGCTCTGGGAAGTGGGGGGGGGAAGTGGGTGGGTTTGGGGTGGGAGGGATTTGGGGATATATTGTAAAATTTTGTTTTTGTAAAACTCTTTAATAAAAAAAAAAGAAAGTCCAGTTGCGTCTCTAAAAAAACACCTTTGGCACAACCATGACCTGGATGACTGAGAATAGACAAGGAATAACTTTAAAGCCCTATTAAGTTATAGCTAGTATTCTTAGGGTAATTTGGGAGAATACCAGTGGTGGGATTCAGCCAGTTCACACCACTTCGGCAGAACCAGTAGCTAATTTTTTGTTGCCCAGGCCCAGAATGGACTTCCGGAAGTGGCATCCACACAGAGAACCAGTTGTTAACAGATTTGAATCCCACCACTGGAGAATACCCATTATTTGGATTAAACTGACTCTTTAACTATAGGGTGGAAATAGTTTTGATTTTTTTTTAATCCCATTTATATCCCACCCTTCTCTGAAGACTCAGGGCGGCTTACAATCTAAGAAGCACAAATCAATGTGCTTAGCATTTGCTCAGGGTACAACACCATTAGTTCTCCTGGAGAGAATAACCTATAATGTTTTGACTGCCTGAACAAAATTCAGGAAGCTTTGATCTAAAAGGGCATAACTCTATTGAGATGAACATAACAGTGCCATTTTAAATGCATTATAACTTTAGAAAATGAAAACAAGGAGGAACTTCATTTTCAAATTGCAGAAACATGGTATTTCAAAGTTGTCCATTTATGTGAACGATTCAGCAGTCCTGCAACAATACTCTGACGATGGAGATTCATCTGATAGAAAGCAAATTCTTCAAAAGAAAAGTGATAACCTAATGCAGTCATGGACCAGGAGTCTGTCTAGGATTTGTGGAAAGAGGGGAAGAGAAGTTTCAAATTGTTTTTGAGTTATAAAACTCACTTTGAGTCAAATAAAATCTGAATATTGTCTCTTGACCAAATGTTGATGAATTGATAGCTAACAATAACTGTTTGAAATGCAGGAAGAAAGCTGGGAGATCTAACTAGCAAAAATTAAAAGAAAAAATGCATACACACACACACACACACACACACACACACACACACACACACACACACACACAAAGTATTCCTGGCTCTAAAGCCTATAACTCTCAATGGACTGGATTTCATTGTTTCATCTAAGACTTGCCCAATAGTTTCCCCCATTAGGTAGAAATCATTATTCTCTCTATCAGCAATTCCAGAAAACATAATGAATCCCAGAGAATTTTAACCCTCAAGGCTTGAAGCTGGTTGGAAGAGTGGGGGGAGGGGGGTAAGAGGCTCTTCCATTAGCAGGGATCAGCTTGCATTCTTTTTTGTTTCCTCTGTGTTATAAAAGTGGGTATTACATCTATGTGATAATTGAATTCTGCATGTCTTCTGGCAGTTCTTTTGCAAAAGCAGTATTTTAATTAGGGTCATGCACATGAAACCCCTCTTAAGGGAAGATATAACACAGGTGGGAACGAATATTGTGGCGATTCCTTTTCCCAAAAAGGAACTGGAAGCCTTGTAAGGTGTGGCCATCAGTGCTAATGGATTGTGGTCATGTGGGTGATCTAGGCCAAATAGATTGTAAATTACATATAGGCAGTAACATTCCTTTGTAACTAATTAGCCTTTTGCAGGGGATTCAGTGATGTCTCTTATAAAAGAAAGGCACGAAAAAGGAGGGGAATCTGAAGCTCACCCATTTTATATGTAGCCCCTTCAAAACACCACTAGCAATTGCCTGCTGAAGATATTTACTCAGGGAGAGTGGGCAAGAGAGGATACTTAATTTTCTTTTGATCTGAACAAAGCAATGTACTTGACTGTACACTAAATATAAAATTCACGTTTTATTTTTTTTTTCCTTAATGGCTGCATGAACTGGGCTTGTGTGATTAGCTTCAATCGGTTGCCAGGGAGGGTTTGTCGAGGTGAGGCAAAAGAAGAGTGTTGTATTGATGAATTTAAATTGTGGAGTGTGGTTTGCCAACAGGGAAAAGGGTCACTTTCATTGACCTCACAAAAGTTGCTGGTGCTTCAGTTAGAGGAGGGAAATAGCACCAGACTCTGGCTTTTGCAGCTGCTCAAAGTCAGGAGTTTGATGTTTTCGCTCTCATATTACAGGCTCAGTTCCTTGCAAATAACTATTGATTCTGTTAAAAATAAAGAGGGATCTGTTACCAGGAAGAGCCATCTGGTCCTTCTGTTCAGAGATGCTTTACCGTTTTTTTCATCTCAAAGAGGAAGGCCTTCCTTAAGGAAGAATTTAAAATGCACCATGTGCCAGAGATTAAGGAGCTTTGAAAAAAGAATCACAGTTTATTTTGTGTGCTTCAGATGGGAAAACACCCCATTCTCAGCACAGCAGGATTTTGGAAACTATCAGAATCAAAACTAAATAAATGAGGCAGATGGAACCTGAGCTTCGCTGTTTTTAAGATGCACTGTTTTTTAGATGATACCTTAGCTTGAGGGAAAAGAATTTAGTTTTCTGGCTCAAAAAGAGCAATAAGGCAGCTATACATTTTCCTGTCTTTTCATCAAACTGCAGATCCTCATTTAAAAAAAAATGTTCCTCCACTCCCAAATGAATCAGGGGACACGCTAGATCTCATCCCAAAAGTTTCCCACAAATCCCTAACATCAGTGGTGGGATTCAAATATGTGAACAACCAGTTCTCTGTGTGGATGCCACTTCCAGAAGTCTATTCTGGGCCTGGGCAACAAAAAATTAGCTACCGGTTCTGCTGAAGTGGTGCGAACTGGCTGAATCCCGCCACTGCCCATGATCAGTACTATATTTGCAGTCCTTTTACTTGCCTTATTAATATTGGAAATGAGAGGGGGAGCAGCAAGATTTGCATAAAAGGAGCTCAGTGGAGGAGTTTTGTTTTATTTACGGTAATCCTTTCCTGTTCTTAGGGTTACCATAAATGGGGGGCAAGAATCGAGGTAACACTAGATGGTAGCAAAGAGACATGATTATCTGCCACCTGTTGGTTATCTGGAATTTTGCAGCTCATCTCTTTCCTTGTATCAGTTGAGTATCAGGAGAAAAAGAAAAAGGAATAGGTATTTTACAGACAGACAGATAGACATTGTTCTTCTTTAAATTACATAATTACAGATTTGGTACTGTTAGGTAGATAATGTGCATTGATCTCTCTCTCTCTCTCTCTCTCTCTCTCTCTCTCTCTCTCTCTCTCTCTCTCTCTCTCTCTCTCTCTCTCTGTGTGTGTGTGTGTGTGTGTGTGTGTGTTTCTAACAGATAAAATAATGTTGCCTTAACAAATACATTTCTATACAGAAAATTCCAAGCGGAGCTTTTTAAAAGTTACTTATCTATTTTATTTTTCCCCTCTTTGGCAGGGAGATGGAAAAACAAATATTTCTTCGGATTGCAAAACTCTAGTATCTTTGTCAAGCTAACCTTGTTGATGTTCTTAAAAGTTGCAGTCCTTTCCATCAGCCAGGTACTTAGGAGATCTCTCTCTCTCTCTCTCTCTCTCTCTCTCTCTCTCTCTCTCTCTCTCTCTCTCTCTCTCTCTCTCTCTCTCTCTCTCTCTCTCTCTCTCGAACTCGCTTGCCACTGACAATTCTTCAAGTGTGCCTATTCCTCCTCCACAAGTTTCTTAATACAAGCAGTATCTCCAGCCTTCACCATGCAAAGCAACTCCAGCACCTCTTCCAGCATTGTTTGAGATGTTCCCTTTTGTATATTTTCAGCTTTAAGGCAGACATACTTATATACAGGTGTTTTCATTAGACATGGAGCTTCTCAGGGTCCACATGATACCGAGCCTGGTTCTGGCATATAGGAAAACAAAGCAAAACCCCTTTAACCTTGAGACCATGAAGGCAATTCATCCTGCCAGAAAGGGATATAATTTGCAAGAAATTTCTTACAGAAAATTGTAGAGGACTGTGGAGCTAACCTTGAAAATGGAATGCGAGAACAGTTAGATAAATATCTCCTTAGCCCTGGGAAAGAAAACAGGGTGAGCAACAAAATCAGTATCATCCCAACTTGATTTCTTTTAGTACAAAAGGGAGCAGAGAGAAAGTCTGTCAGGCTTTTGGGTTTCTGTTATTATACACTGTAACTATAGAGTTCCAGTAGTCCTGGTGGGGTCTGTTTCTTGATCTCGAAAGGCTGAGAATTGCTCTCGTGCTTCCATTAATTTTCTGCCCTAGCATACTGTTTTTCCAGGGTGGCAAAGAGTACCAAGGAGATGTTGCATTGTCAGCTCTTAAAGAAGAAACAACTTTCAGAGGAAAAAAAAGGTGAATTAATTTAGCAAATAAATATGATGGATTGTCTCTAGGAACTTTGTGGTGGTCTAGGTCCCTCTACATGTACAAGACAAATGAGAGGTTCACGTGCAACTTCTGGGTGTTTATAAGTCACCTTTGTGTAGAGAAAAGAGGATTGTCTGCTCAGATGGAAAGTACATAATAAACACCTTGCCAGAAACCAGGTTCATCACATGTTTTGAGGAAAATCTTTTCCTTCGCTATTGTTGTTAAAAGAAGATAGGAGGAAGGAACAAAATATAATTGTCCATTGAACAATTCTGATATCTTTGTTTTGGTATTGAAATAGATTTATCTTAGTTTTACTCATTAGAGTTCTTAATTGGTACACCATGTTGATTTACTCATTGCAAAATAGTTTTGATGGTGTGCTTTTTTTTTACAACAACTGACTTTAAAAAAAAAGTCCAGAGAAGGGAGAGGGGTGGAGAAATAGAAAGAGAGAGAGAAAGAGAGAGAGAGAGAGAGAGAGAGAGAGAGAGAGAGAGAGAGAGAGAGAGAGAGAGAGAGAGAGAGAGAGAGAGAGAGAGAGAGAGAGAGAGAGAGAGAGAGAGAGAATAAAAGACTGTTAGGTTATATCATCAGGATTTTCTGCCTTGGTTACTTTTTCCCCTTCTTCTATTGCTGAAAATAATTCTTCTTCTTCTTCTTCTTCTTCTTCTTCTTCTTCTTCTTCTTCTTCTTCTTCTTCTTCTTCTTCTTCTTCTTCTTCTTCTTCTTCTTCTTCTTCTTCTTCTTCTTCTTCTTCTTCTCTTCACAATATTCCTGTAATCATTTCAGGATCAGAATATGTCATAATATTCCTCTCGGCTCTGCAAATGCTGATCAGATTAGTAATTTCAATTATGCACATCTAATGGGACAGGTATAAAAAAACTAGAATGTTAGGTATTTCTGGGTCTGCTTTGTGGTTGCTAAATCTATTACAATACAGTCTGACTTTTCTACTTAGTAATAAGCCCTTAATTTCCTACCTTCTCCCACGTCCTATATTGGGCTCAAGGTTATCAAAATCTCCCTCCTGATTAAATGAGAAGAACAATGCTTGGGTAAAGAGCCAGATTTTTAAAAAGTTCCAGAAGATCAAGTCCTGGCACTGGATTGCTGGAGGAGGGCGTTCCATAAGGTAGGATCAGGCAGAAGTAAAGTGATGCATCCTGTGGGTGGTTATTGATGCATTCTGGGCATTTGAAGTATTGGGTTTTTTAAAAAAAATTATAGACTTATAAAGGTTTTTGTAGTTTTATTGATTTTGCAAATTGCCCAGAGTTGTTTCAAGATGGGCGGTCATATCAACCTCTTAAGGAATTAAATACATTAGGTGCTTCACCAATTAAACTAAAAATATCCATGTAGTAGGGATATCTAGAAGCAGTGATTTGAATAGCAGCAACCTAACGATGCCTCTTTGCTATTAATTACTAAAAGATGGCAAGTTGTTTTGGAATCTATAGGCTGAAATCTGTCACAAGGCACAAGAGTATTTTTAATTCATATCCTCTCGTAATAACTCCCAAAACTCCAATAATAATTAATATTCTCCAATAATAACTTTGATTTTTCCCTCCAATATATTTTATTCTAAACTTACTTAATTGTTATTCTAAAATGAAGGATCACATGGATTTAACTTCAGGAGGGACTGGGGGATTCTTATGTCCTGTGATGTAGAATGCTAGAAGAAAGATTTGGAGTAATTAATCTCTAGGAAATATGAATTTGAGCACAATGCATCCCATTGCTGCCTCAAAGAGAAGCCTCAAATAAAGCTTCATTTCCCAGTTCTCTCTTCAAAAAAAATATGAATAATAAGTTATTAGGCCTTCTGTCCTTTGCTTATTTTTTAAAAAACAAATAACTTGATGCATCAAATCTCTAAACATTCTACATCAACATCAAAGATAGATTTATATAGATATAGATGATACAGATATAGATATTTGTAGCTTCAGTGGCATGGGCACAAACTAGCAATTATTAAAAAAAATCTTTTTTTCTGAATCCATAAGAGAGAGAGAGAGAGAGAGGACAGGTCAATTATCAGTAACATAAGGAGTTTAGAATCATGTCTGAAATAGAATAATCCTAAAACTATAGAATAATATAAAGGAAAGGGATCATTTTGGCCACCAAACCTAACACTCTGCTCAATCTCAAATTCAAATAAATATTCAAGATAGATGGCTATTTAGCTTCTACTTCCAATGAAGGGGAAATCAAACATCTCTGCTCTTACACTTAGGAACCCTTCAAATGTAATTTGTTTTCCTGTAAGTCAAATACCATATTCCATGCTTATTATTTATTTATTAATCAAATTTATTTGCTGCTCATCTCAGAGTTCAAGGCAACTCTAAGCAACTTACATCAAGATAACTGACACACATTATAAATATAAAAAAACTGACTATAATTGCAAAAAATTGAAACAAAAAATATTATTAATAAAAAACAGATTTCGGATACTGCATGACTTCCTTCCTTTCATATCATGAATATACATACAAACCTTTATTTAGTGACTTATCCATACAGCCATTCTCATCTTTCATTCTTAAGGCTCTTTCCCAGTTCTCGACTTACAACAGTTTGTTTAGTGACCGTCTGAAGTTACAACAGTACTGGAAAAAGTGACTTATGATTTTTTTTTCACATGACCATTGCAGTATTCCCACAGCTATGTAATTTGAATGATTGGCAACTGGCTTATATTTCTGAGTATCCCGGGGTCATGTGTTCACCTTTTGTGACCTTCTGACAAGCAAAGTCAAAGGGGAAGTCAGATCTGTTTAACAACCATGTGACTAATTTAACAAATGCAGTCAATCACTTAACAACTGTGGAAATAAAGGTTGTAAAAAGGAGCAAAAACTTAAAAGCTCACTTAGCAATGAAAAGTTTTGGCTCAGTTGTGATCGTAAGCTGAAGACTATCTGTACTGTATTCTTGTGAGACTTAGTCTGCAGTCTCCTGATCGTTCTCTTTTCTGAACATGTTCTAGTTCTCAGAACTTTTCTCAAACTGTAGGGTCCAGAAATGCAGAAGGTGCTCTAGATGGCATTTGCCTAACATAATGCAATGACTTCCCTTTGTTTTTACTAATTATTTATTGCAATACTATTATAGTCCAATTACAGTCTCAGTCTAAAAAATCTGGGGACTGAGTAAAGAGCCAGATTTTTAAAATGTTTCCGAAGGTCAAAGTCTTCAAGTAATCTAAAAGAAGCACCCAACAGCTACTTATATATATTCACTGATACCTTAAGCATCCATTTAATATACATTTTCACTTTCACAATTTCAAGTTTCCTTTGGGTTTTGTTGTTGTTGTTGTTGTTTTGTTTTTGTTTTCACTTTCCATGATCCCATTGTAGGCTTCCTACAAAATGAAGTATTCATTCTTCATTCAGTATTGGATTATCTATGACTGAACTTCCTTGTGATTTTGGTCTGGTCATATTATAACCTCCAGATCTATTTACGAAAATTGCAATGTCATAAAAGCATTGAACAAATAAAAAGAAAAAGGTTTCCCTGCCTAGTCATGTCTGAGTCTAGGGCTTGCTGCTAATTTCCATTTCTTGGCCGAGGGAGCAAGCATTGTCCAAAGACATTTTCTGTGGTCATGTGGCCAGCATGACTATACACCAAAGGTTCATGGAATGCTGTTTCAGTACAATATTGTATAAATATTGTATATTGAAAATCCTCTACTGTCCTCATCAACTTTCAGAAGACTCTCAAGGAGGAACTTAGTGAGTTTACGCTAAGTATGACCAGAGCAAGATCAAACTGTATTATATGTTTACATACAGGAGAATAAACACTTCCAAAGCTCATTATATACACTAATAGAAAAATCCAGGATAGAATAATAAAAAAGAAACCTTTTGGACATAGGCAGAAGAGAGTAAAAGTTGAAAGATACCTGCCTTCCCATTATTGAAAGACCAAATAAACTGTTCTCCCTTTTTCCAAAGTCCTACTTCCCTAAAATTTGCACACACAATTTCACTCAGCGAGATCTCTACGTCGCATTAAAACTAGCTGTTTAGAAAACCTAAAATAATAATAATAATAATAATAATAATAATAATAATAATAATAACAACAAAAAACAACAACAACTTTTGTCACTAAAATAGCTTTAATTCAAACTAGCGTGGCAATATTCTAAGGTTTACTATGACAACATCAGCATAGCCAAAAAAAAAAGATGCCAGATATTTGCAGTATCAATGACTAGGAACTGCCAAAAAAAGTAATATTTTTTACAGATTTATCTGTATAGCTGACAGAATGTTTACATATGTTTTGATACAGTAAAAAGCTGTGACTGAACCACACTATAGTTTTGGATTAATTTTTTAAACTAAAAAAAGAGTGAAAGACTGCGCACAGGCACAATCATTTATTTGCAGTGGCAAAGAGAAGGATAGCAAAGGAAGATGGCTTTTTAAAGTGCATTTCTGCCAAAGCTCTACAAAAAAAAATGAAAGCATTAGTATATAAGTAGTCCTTGACTTACGACCACAATTAAGCCCATTTTATGTTGCTAAGCAAGACATTTGTTAAGTGAGTTTTGTCCCATTTTACAACTGTTCTTGCCACATTTGTTAAGTAAATCATTGCAGTTGTTAAGCTAGTCACATGGTTGTTAAGTGAATCTGGCTTCTTCATTGATTTTGCTTGTCAGAAAATCACAAAATGGGATCACTTGACCCCAGGTCACTGCGACAGTCACAAACATGAACCAAGCGTCTGAATTTTGATCACCTGAACTTAGGAATGCTGAAACTGTTATTAAGTTTGAAAATCAGTCATAAGTCCCTTTTCTCAGTCATGTGGTAGCTTCGAACCGTCACTAAATGAAGTGTTGTAAGTCGAGGACTACCTGTACATCCATGTAGAATAAGAAACGCAGATTGGTGTAAAGGTTAAGGCAAGAGACCATAAATTTTATCTCTGGCTGAGGTGTAAAGCTTGGACCAGTCTCCCTTCCTCAGCTGTAGGGAAAAAGCAATGGTAAACCACTTGCCAAGAAAACTGCAGGACTACTCCAGACAGTCACCAGAAGTGAAGTCTGACTAAAGGTATGCACGCCCAAAGCAGTGTGTTATTGTTATACTTGATTAAAGATATCTGTGATCAAGTATTATTCTGCTGTATACATCATAGGGTTGTTGTTTTTTTCAAAATTCATTGGAGTTAGTTCTAGAAGTTTAAATTAAAAAAAATTGTGGTATGATGTACAACCAATTCTAATGTCCTTTGTGTCATCGGTCTACATGGGACTACCCTTGAAGAGTATTTGGAAGCTACATCTGTTGCAGAGTGCAGGAGTATGAACAGTTTTGGGGGGGATCAAGGGTGGCCCATGTAATACCACTGCTCCGTGAGCTGGACCAGCTGTGGGTTTTTCTGGGTTCAATTCAAGATGCTGGTAATCACCTTTAAAGCCCTTTATGGCATGGGTTCAGGTTATTTGAGAGTCCCTCTCATCCCACTTGGATTAGCCTGCCACACCCATGCCAGCAGAGGAGACATGCTGTGGTCCCCATTGGTCAGGATATCCTGGGGTCCAGGAGAAGACCCTTCTCTGCCTTTGCACTGTCTTTTGGAACTTCTTGCCCCATGGAGTGAGGTCAACTCCAACCCTCCTGGCCTTCCGCAAGAACTTAAAGTCTTGGCTCTGCCAATTGGCTTGGGGCTCCAATGGGAAAGGGATTTATATTGAAGACGCTTGTTAATAACAGATCCCACCTCCTCTCCTGCTCATCTTATTTCCTCCTTCCTCATCTTTTAGTTAAGTTTGAGTATTTACATGTCTATGGAGATTCTCAGTCATCCAGGTCATAGTTATTGTAAAGATGCTTTTTCATGAAGCAACTAGACTGTGATTTTCTTTGAAGATGTTTCACTTCTCATCCAAGAAGCTTCTTCAGCTCTGACTGGATGGTGGGGAATGGAAGGATTTATACTCCTTGCAGACAGCTGGTCATTTGCATTCTTTTCGAGAGTTGTTAACACCACCTGGAGGTTTATCTGTGTCATCAGGGTCACCTGGCTAGTTCAAATGGATGTAGAGCCTTTTTGGAACAATTAAAAGGACTGTGTTGTAGACTGAAGACAAATGATGTCTGTCTTTAGGTAGCATCAACAACTCTCTAAAAGAATGCAAATTGACCAGCTGTCTGCAAGGAATATAAATCCTTCCATTCCCCACCATCCAGTCAGAGCTGAAGAAGCTTCTTGGATGAGAAGTGAAACATCTTCAAAGAAAATCAAAGTCTAGTTGCCTCATGAAAAAGCATCTTTGGGATTGTGTTTTTACAGTATTTTATTTGTCTTGTTGTAGAGTTTTATCTTTTTAAGATTGTAAGCCACCTATAGTCATCTTGTGGAAAAATGGGTGGCCAACTCATACATACATACAACATTTATTCATTTAAATTAATTAGAAAAAAAACACTAGATGAGGCAAACAGAAAAAGAGATTAATTGGTGGGCATTATTGCCTTCTGCACATCTAATGGAACTAAGGATTCAAGAATGAATTCAAGAGTAAGTTGCTAATTATGCAGTTCAACTCTATCCCCCCAAATAACGTTCATGTTCTTTTGCATTTTTTTATTGTCCAATAACTGGCGACATGTGCCAAATTCACTTGAATAGGTGAAACATTGTGCTTATTTTCCAACATGATCACAATCTAGAAAAACTGCAGTGCCAGGTTTTGTGAATTACCAAAACAGATTATTTCTCAAATGTTATCTTATTTATTCCATCTCCCCAAGCCTAAAGTAATCAGTTGTAAGTCAACCAGAGAAGAAGTCAATAAATGTGTGTGTTTGAACAATACTTTGTGAGCCAGCTGTCCTTCAATTAAACCCACATTCTCTCAGTTGTACTACAACAATACCACATTGTTCAAGACCACCAAGAGCTTATTAAACAAGCCTCTCATTGCAATTGCATTATTTAATAATACATTTAGGAGAGATTTTTCCACAGATCAAGGCCACCATCCAGTGCAGATTTATAAAACCTTAAGCTCATGGTTTGCAATGGGTTTAAAGATAATTACAACTGTGTTGTATTGTGATCCATCTGGCCAATCTGCTGTGCTACAGTTCCTGAACTATCCAAAAATTGCTTCCATCCAATCTTTCTTTTATAAATTCATACAGTAGCTACAGTTACTTCCATTTAAAATGGAAGAAAGGAGGAATATGTTATAGAATAATAAAGACAATGTCTTTTTCTTTCTGTGTTTTTATATAATCAAATACTAAATATGGAGCTGAAATGACCCATCTGTTAATAAATATTATGTCTGGAAGGCACTACAGTTATTAGCATGCAATAAAAAAGAGGCATCAGTGTAGGCTAGCAAATGTAACATCATAATGCTATGCTACAATTTACACACTGGACTGTTTCAGTTGATTAGACCTACTGTTGCTCTTACTACCTTTATTTTCTGATTCTAAATAATCAGTCTTAAAGTTGTCTCATGTTAACTTTAACAAAATGTCAAATTGTATTTATTGCACAATGTGACCGAGAGGAAAAAGATACTTGATTAGAATCACTGCTAAACTTTGATATGATTGCAATATAGTAGAAGAACAATCCACTTGTGGTTAACACTTCCTTTTTATTACTTCACTAATATGGTTGTGATAGAGGTTTGGCATGTGATAATGTAAATTAACAGTTTGGAAGGGCTGTTAAATGCATCTGATGGAGATAAGAATTAAGGTGATTTTTTTTTTGTTTCTTTCTGTCAAAAACGACAACAACAACAAAACCTTCAGTGATTTTTTATTATAAACCCAGTGCATGACCTAATACTTAGTTATCATTGAAAAGTCACTTTTATTCCATCACTGCAATGTTCTTCGTTATTTTTCAAACAAAACAAAACAAAACAAAAGAACATTAGGGAGAAAGCCTGCAGAAATATGTGTATATTTAAGAGAACAAAAATACAATAATTCATTATATCTAGGGAAATTGGAAAATGTGTATAGATCAAAAACAACTCTGTGTGTATTTGTGCAATCTGTGTGCATAGGGAGGGAGGGAGAGAGAGACAAATGTGCATTAAGATGTATAGAAATATCACTGCCAAATTTTAAAACAAGTCTTAAATAAGTTAGGCAGTTTTGCAAAAAAATAAATAAGAAACTGACAGATGCCTGAACTGACACAGACACCAACCCCTAGACCTAAATTAAAAGAACTGAAGACAAAGATTTTATCCACAATATTGTGCTTCCTTCCAAATGACCCGCATTAACTTATCTTCTGTTTTCAGGATTTCAGCCTTGAAACCTTTCCACTTGCTTTTTCAACTGTTCCAATAGAAGCAAGAGCATTTTCTTGTTCTCCCTAGCAGGACATTAGACGACTATCCTACAGCTATGAATTTTATTAACTTACTTTGCTGTTGGTGTTGCTAGAAAACTGCGTGAAATGGCAGATCTAATGTCAGGATCGGCTTTGCAAAGCTGAGCAGATGGCAGTTTTGCTGAACCGCTCGCTTTTCATCTTCCCCATTTCATATGGAATCCCTTACTCCTGAGCACAGAAGGGTCTTAAGCTTCCTCGAAACCTATTACGGAAAGCATGGTGGAAAACAGATAGCAAGGGGCCCAAAACTCTATTAATCTACCAACTTCGCTTGTCTCACCTCCTTCCTATGGCAAGTTGCTTTTAAGCTGCACTTGTTGCTTTTACCATCTGGCAAAATGTGTCCCTAAATCTCTTTCTGAGAGAAATAAAAAAGGTGAAATAGTATTTCAACCCTTGAATAAATGCTGGTGTCCAAAATAGATTGGATTTTTTTTCCTCTCTCTCTCTGGTTGCATGGTTTTCCATATTTATGCCTTTCTTTGTTCCTCTTCTTTGGAGGGTAGACTTCCTGCTGTTTTACAGAGCTCTAGTGTAACAGCCAGAAAATCAAAATAATATACAATCCAATAGCTGAAAGGAATCAAAACCTAGAGAAATGTAAATCTTTTCTGTGATTCAAAATCATATTGCCTACTTCCAAACACATCTGCCTATCTCTGCGATTTGGTTTACCTAGGATAAATACCTGGAGTGAGCAGGGCTCAGCTCATTGCATCACAAATTTCCTCTCTTAGAATCCTCTGAAACTTCCTATCCTACACCTTCCCTTGCCCTGGATAATGACTTTGTAGTTCTTGTCATCATCACTTAATTGGCAAAGGGAAACTCACATGGCATCCTACCCCCAACCATCATTGTGTGAGAAAGTTAAGGATCCCCTGCTGTCTTTCTGGTGGATAAAAAACTAAAAAAAGGAAATACTATCTAAGCACTACCACATAGTCATAGTCACATAGCATCATGGCATGTAACTAAAGATATCAGCCATTCTTTTCCCCTCCTAGGAAACAAGATGATATCACAAAAATTGAAGAAAACTAAAAGTCACTTCTTAATTTTAAATCTAAAAATTGTAAATAGGCATTACTACAGGTGCTCCATACAGAGCCATCCAATTTACAGTGTATGATAGCTATTAAAAAGATTTTTTTAAAAAGATCCAGAAAACCTCAGAATGGCACTAATCTGTTGTAATTCTTCCAGATTCCATAGAATTTCTTGCAGAAAATATACTGCTCAAAAAAATAAAGGGAACACTTAAACAACACAATGTACTGTATTTAATGGTAGGATGTCTTATCTTGTGTTCCCTTTATTTTTTTGATATATATATATATATATATATATATATATATATATATATATATATATATATATATATATATATAGGTAAAGGTAAAGGTTCCCCCGCACATGCGTGCTAGTCGTTTCCGACTCTAGGGGCCGGTGCTCATCTCCGTTTCAAAGCCGAAGAGCCAGCGTTTGTCCGAGGACGTCTCCGTGGTCATGTGGCCGGCATGACTGGACGCCAAAGGCGCACGGAACGCTGTTACCTTCCCACCGTAGTGGTCCCTATTTTTCTACTTGCATTTTTACATGCTTTCGAACTGCTAGGTTGGCAGAAGCTGGGACGAGTAGCAGGCGCTCACTCTGCTACGCGGCACTCGGGATTCGACCCGCCAAACTGCCGACCTTCTGATCGACAAGCTCAGCGTCTTAACCCACTGAGCCACCGCGTCCCTATATATATATATATATATATATATATATATATATATATATATATATATATATATATATATATATATATATATATATATATATATATATATATATATATATATATATACACACACACACACATATACATATACACTATATATATACACTATATATATACATATATGTGTGTGTGTGTAGATCTTTGGTCATTCGGGTTTTTCCCCACGTAAAATTGGAGGTATCAGGGCAACGTTTCGATGAAATCTCATCCGTCATCCTCAGGCTGGTGACTTCAGCTCCGTTCTTCTGGGAGAAGTGTGTGATAGTGGCTGTTTTTTTCTTTTTTAAACTGCCAGAGGGGGTGTGTTCTGTGGGTGGAGGCTTGGCTGTGTTCTGATGGGGTGGAGGTGTGCTCTGATTGGGTGGGGGCTTAGCTGTTTTCTGATTTGGTGGGAGTGTGTTTTGAATGGGGGCTGTGTTCTGATTTTGTTAGGCTCCGTGTTTGTGGTGGTGCCATGTTTTTATAGTGGGTGTCAGTTTGCTTATTGTGTGGTTTGGAGGGGTTTAAAGTGGCTAATGTTGCAGCTGTAGTTAGGTTTCTGTTTTGTGGTTGTGTGTCGTTATCGTTGTGGGTTCGGATTTGCTTTTTGAATGGTTGTGTGGTGGTGATGTCATGTGATGTTATCATGAGTTTGGGTCTGGTATCATTCTTGGTGGTTGGGACTCATCTGTCAATCAAGGCGGGTTTCCAAATGGCTGGTAGGTGAGAGGTATCATCTCGTTTATTCATGCTGTGGGGGCATTTTTCTATCTCGATGGCTTCTCTGATTATTCTGTTGTTAAAGTGTTCAATTTTGGCGATAGTTCTGGTTTTTTAAAAATCAATTTCGTGTCCAGTGGCTTTAAAGTGTTGGAACAGGGATGAAGTTTGTTCTCCCTTTCTGACTGAGTTCTTGTGCTCTTCAATGCGTGCACTTATTCTTCTGTTGGTCTGTCCGATGTATGTGGTGGGGCAGGTGGGGCATGGGATTTCATATACTCCTTGGTTTTCTAACTCAATTATGTCGTTGGGGTTTCTTAGGATGGTGGATATTTTTCTGTCTGTGCAGAATGCTGTTTTGATGTTGTGTTTGTGGAGGATCTTGCTGATTCTGTCTGTGATCCCTTTTAAGTATGGGAGGAGGGCTTTGCCATTTTCTTGTTCTCTGTCTTGGATTTTTGTGGGTGTCTCTCTTTGGATTAAGTTGGTAATCATGTTTCTCTGGAATCCATTGGCTGTTAGTATGTTAGTGAGAGTGTGTAGTTCAGTTTTTAGGTGTTGTTCGTCAGCTAGGTGTTTTGTTCTGGAGATGAGTGTCTTGGCTACGGAGTTGATCTGTGCTGGGTGGTGGTGTGAGAGTGCGTTCAGGTAGCGGTTTGTGTGTGTTTTCTTATGGTAGATAGTGTGTCCTAGGGAGCCATTGGATTTCTTGCAGACTAAGACATCAAGGAAGGGAAGTTGATTGTTAGCTTCTGTTTTCTGATTTTCACGGGTACAGGTATGTAGGTCTTGGCGTATTCGGGTCTTTTCCCGTGTAAGATTGACGGAGTCTTGGCGAGGTTTCGATTAGATCCCACTCATCATCTTCAGGCTGGTGTCTTCGGCTTAGTCCCAGACACGGGACAAATCTTATTTCATGTTTCAGCCTAGCCCAAGGCCATCTACAGGCAGTAGCCACAGCAGTGGCAGCTCATATTTGTGTATTATTTTTTTTGGCTTGCTAACAAAGAATAAAGGGAGACCGATATGATCATTTCAAACTTATTTGTTCTCATCAGTCAGAAGGGTCTGGCTCAGAAGGGTACGGCTGACTGATGAGAACAAATAAGTTTGAAATGATCATATTGGTCTCCCTTTATTCTTTGTTAGCAAGCCAAAAAAAATTACACATATATACATATATACATATATACATATATATATATATATATATATATATATATATATATATATATATATATATATATATATATATATATATATATATATATATATATATATATATATATATATATATATATATATATATATATATATATATATATATATATATATATATATATATATATATATATGTATATATCTCAGATGGTCGGCAGTTTGGCAGGTCGAATCCCAAGTGCTGCGTAACAGAGTGAGCACCTGTTACTTGTCCCAGCTTCTGCCAACCTAGCAGTTCGAAAGCACATAAAAAAATGCAAGTAGAAAAATAGGGACCACTACGGTGGGATGGTAACAGCATTCCGTGCGCCTTTGGCATCTAGTCATGCTGGCCACATGACCACAAAGATGTCCTCGGACAAGCGCTGGCTCTTCAGCTTTGAAACGGAGATGAGCAACAGCCCCTAGAGTTGGAAACGATTAGCACGCATGTGCGGGGGAACCTTTACCTTTATTTTTTTTTTTTTTTTTATTGAAAAGTTTTAAAAATACAGTTTTCCTTTAAAAAACCCCCTTCCCCCTCCCTACCTCCCCTCCCTACCTCCCCCCTTCCCCCCCCTCCCCCCCTCCCTCCTCCCCCCCACCTCCCCCTAACCCCCCTCCCCCCCCCGGACTTCCCAGAGCTAAATACAAGGTATATATATATAAAAAGGCAATCATAAACAACCATATACTAACAACTATAAATTCTAAAATCCATCACTCTCTAACTTATATAGGATCAAACAAAACTTAGCATTATTAAATATATATAGAAGACAAAATAAAAAAAGAAAAAAGAAAACGAAAGAAGACTTATTCAAATGCTAGATAAAACTTCTTGACCCTATACTTATTCTGGATAAACTCAATCCAGGGAACCTTTACCTTTATATCAGGCTAAAGCCTGATGATGACGGATGGGATTCCGTCGAAACGTTGCGCCTACATCCTTAGTTCTACGCGGGGAAAAACCCGAAAAACCAAGGATCCATATATATATATGTATATATATATATATATATATATATATATATATATATATATATATATATATATATATATATATATATATATATATATATATATATATATATATATATATATATATATATATATATATATATATATATATATATATTCAGGCTATGCATGTCACTTCTTTTCCTTTAAATCGAGAGAGAGAGAGAGACAGAGACAGAGACAGAGACAGAGAGACAGAGAGAGACAGAAATTTAAAGGAAAAGAAGTGACATGCATAGTCTGAAATATGCATTCGAGACTGAAATATTTGCAATCACTGAACTTTTTCAAACATTGGACTTAAGTGCTCAGAAAAAAAGAAATTAAAATATAATGCAGATTTTTTCTAGACCTGACTTTTGGGAATAATTTTAGTGGTTATAGAAAAGTGATACCTTCCACCTCTTTTCTTAGCTTAAGAACAGACAGTTCTTTCTCTGTTTCTCTTGAGTATTCCTTTCATTGTAAACAGACCAAGCTTTTTTTTTTCTTTTTCCTTTCTAGGAGCGAATGGTGCTGGAGCATCAGCCTTCATTTTGTGTAAAAGTTATGCCTGTCCCAGTGTAGATATTCTGTTAAAGGTGAAAGAAATGGGATTCTACCTAGGAAGCTGGCAGTTATTTTTATAAATATTGGATGGCATTACAACAATATCATTATTCTATTCTGTGTGCTAGTCTCTCAACTTTAACAATAAGCTCAGTAAGTCATGGCATGATTAACTGTAGCTTGTTAAATAAACATAATCCCTAATTAACAAATGGCAATGATCATCCAAACGCAGGAATAAACTTGATTTTATTTGTATGCAAATGTCAATGACACAGGAAAAGGAATATGGGTTAGTATCCTCAATTAGGGTTGCTAGATCTGGACTGCCAGAATCTGAATGGCTATAAAATGACAGCAAAGACTTAGAGCTTTTTATATCGTTCTATTGCAACATAATAGTTCTGTGGATTCTTACAGTTACAATTCTTGTAGCCTTATCCATCATCACCTAAACTCAGCCTCTTTGCAACTTACTGAGAAACCATGGAAAGCTAC
Source organism: Vipera berus (assembly GCF_964194415.1). Classification (NCBI taxonomy): domain Eukaryota; kingdom Metazoa; phylum Chordata; class Lepidosauria; order Squamata; family Viperidae; genus Vipera; species Vipera berus. Next base: position 77,830,719 of record NC_138204.1, read on the forward strand.
AAGATACTTGACTTTCACCTGGAAGCAAACATAACATTCCAGCATTTCTACATTTCTTAGAGCCACAAAATGCTGCTTGTTCTGAATATGCAATTTTTCCCCCAGAAAGAAAGCTGCAACTTTCAATCTGACTTTCAGCATCCCGGGGGGGGGGGGGAAGCCTTGATGTATAACAATTTTGGGTAAGTCCACAGACCGGTTTTGTCCCATTAACTATTTCCTGAGCATATCAAAGTTCACTTTCCTCAATCTATATCTTAATATCTGCACAAGTACCTTAAGATCCTACATTCTGGAAGTCGTGTCTTCCTTAAGACACTTCAACATGCTATTTGAAGGAAATATAAGCCACACTGATGTGCATCAAAGAGACAGCCTGGATGATGTGCTTAGAGCTTGCAAACTTTGGCTCCAGTTGGGTATGCCTGCTTCTTGATCTTTTTGCCTGCTCTTCGCTTCTCTCTTGGTTGTAATGGAGACTGGAACTCCAGCTTCCTTCGCCATTTTTTCTTCTCTTTTAAATTGGTTGGTCAATTAGCTGACCTTGAGAATACAAAGCCTTTCAACTAAGCAACTTCTGCCTGGCTTAACAATGTTTGTTCCTGCCTTTCCAATCATATCTGGTTTTTAGACACTGCCTGGATAAGTCCCTGAAGTGTTCTTGGCAAGATTTTTTGAAAAGTGGTTTGCCATTTTTTCTTCCTAGGACTGAGAGAGAATGAATGGTCCAAACTCCTAAGGGGAGACTAGAACTCAGGGTCTCCTGCTTTCTAGCTTGATGCCTTAACCATGATACCAACCTGGCTCCCCAACAAGTATAATTAACAAGAGTAACTTAATAAGCATAACTTTTGTATTTCTATGTACAGCTTTTATATTTCTGTACCCAGGGCGATTGGTCATTTCTTTCCCACTGAAGGGGGCTTCCTGGGACCCATGGATCCTAGCTTCCTCTTCACATTATGTTCTTCTAGCTCCCACACCAATCACCACAGCTAGATCTCTTTCTCAACTAGCAGTCCTTTAGCAGCACTATTTCATTGATTTCATCTCCTTACACAAACATGAATGACCATTAGACATTGCCCAAGGGATGCCAAGCTTTTACTTTTTTGTGCCACCTAGTGGCCACTAGGTCAAACAGTAAACTGATAAATTTATCGTATCAAGAAATTATTTTTAAAAGCCAATTAGTTGGCTGTACACTGGAAAAGAAAAATGTAATGGAGTAAACAGAGCATTGTACATATCAATTAGAGGAAGTTTACCATGTGCTGGAAGGCATTGGGAAGACTGAGATTTGTTCTGAGAAATCCTCCAATCACTGCCTTTAGAGTGTTGCAAAGCTGCACCAACACTAGGATCGCACAAATCAGAAGTGTATTGATCCTAGGCCAAGCTGGAATACCAAGACCATCTTTTGGCACTATCATCTGTTTCACAATATATTTGCAATGGCTCACTAAATCATTTTTTCAGAGAGGTAGAAAAACAGCCAGGAGAAATAAAATGTTTAATAGTCATTATACGCGGTGGCTCAGTGGGTTAGGACGCTGAGCTTGTCGATCAGAAGGTCGGCAGTTTGGCGGGTCAAATCCCGAGTGCCGCGTAACAGAGTGAGCGCCTGTTACTCGTCCCAGCTTCTGCCAACCTAGCAGTTCGAAAGCACGTAAAAATGCAAGTAGAAAAATAGGGACCACTACGGTGGGAAGGTAACAGCGTTCCGTGCGCCTTTGGCATCTAGTCATGCCGGCCACATGACCACGGAGACGTCTTCGGACAAGCGCTGGCTCTTCGGCTTTGAAACGGAGATGAGCACCGGCCCCTAGAGTCGGAAACGACTAGCACGCATGTGCGGGGGAACCTTTACCTTTACCTTTATGCTAGCACAGTCAGATAACGAATGCTGCAAAACCGTAGTCCACTGCCTTAGCTCTCTTGAATTATTCAGGTGCACATGGAGTTAAGGAAGGCTAAAGCATGGTAGGCTAAGTTTCTGATAAATATTACAGTTTTTTTCCCTTTTTTATCCTGATAACCTCCAAATGTTCAGCCTAAAGAGGCTTTCACGGTCAGCTTTCAATGATTTTGATGTTTGGCTTATTCTGTAGCCTAGAATTGTTTGCTTTATTTATCCTGATCTTGTGCCTCAAACTGAAAGAGTAAGAGAAATTAAAAACAGGGCAGAGTTATTTGGGAATCTGATATGCTTATGCATTACTGCATTCTCTTTTCACTGGTAACTGCTTATCATCACTGATGCTTTCTTCAAATACCTTCATTCAAAATTACATCTGAAGAATTGCTGACTCCTTGGAAGAGATTAGTTGTTACCCTCTTAGACTGTTGAAAGGAACCTTAAAAAAGAATTCATTATAACCGTTCCTATCTTCCATACATCCTTCAGCCTTCTTGAATGTTTTTTAACTCACTACTGACCCACAGCCAATCAGTAGTACTCTGTAGAGAAAGATAAGAGGTGTCAGACTGATGCAAACAGTCTTATGATGTTCTAGAGATGTAAAATTTATGGAAATTTTGAAGCCATGAGGGGGAAAAAATATTTTCCAGAAAAAAATGGAAATTTTGGAAAAATTGAAAAAAAAGTTAAGTGTGGAGTAGTTTTACAAATTACATGAAATGCAGTGTATATAAAAAAGTATTAGGCTTGCAGTAAAACAGGTATCCAACCACCCCTTTCTCCCAAATGCAACAACACACAAAAAAGGAAGAAACCATCAACAGTCTCAGAAATCTTTCCATTAAGGTCTTTATGTAACATAATTTGAATACCATGTCATAGGTATATTATTTATCATTGGAAAAGAACATATTCCACACTTCTTTTTTTGCAATTTTTCCAGGGAAAAAAAATGGCTTTGGGGGAAAAAATGGGGAAAAAACTCCTGGTTTTCCCCCCAATTTTTCCAGGTTTTTTTCCAGGCCTTCCCATCTCTAGTTTTGACACAAGCTCCACACATTTTTGCATGTGTTATATCGCATGCAAGGCCCCAAACACAATGCTGCTATACTACTTTGTTCTGATGAAAGCAGGTTGCTGATGTCTGAAGAGATCCTTTCAAGCTGTAGCTTCCACCATGCCTAATTCTATATCAGCTTGCCTTCATTTAATGCCTTTAAAAATTAGTGAGACTTTTGTTTGTTCATTTAGGAAGTACCACTGAAGCAACCTCAGGTATGGCACATGTAATACTTAGTTGGTGCCAATATACATGTAGCCCTCAACTACATCCACAATTGAGCTGTTGCTAAGCAACACAGTTGAGTTGTGCCCCATGTTATGACCTTTTTTCATGGCTGTTAAGTGAATCAATGCAATTGTTAAGTGAATCGTGTGGTTGTTAAGTGAATCTGACTTCTCCCATTGTTGGAAGCTGGGTGGGAAAGTTACACTCATGACTCCAGGCCAGTACAACTGTCATAAATACAGTTGCCAGTTGCCAAGTGCCTGACTTTTTAACATGTGACCATGGCAATGCTGTAATAGTTGTGTGAAAATTGGTCATAATTCCAGTTTCCAGTGATGTTGTAACTTAGAACAGTCACTAAACAAATGGTTGTAAGTTGAGGATAACTTGTACTACAGTAGATATCAGTATGTTTCGAGTATCCAATGCATTGTGTAGCTATGGACTTGTCATTGCTCACCACTGCCAATGCTGCCATTTTTGTTTCATGAATATCCCGAGGAAAATATTTGAAGCCTTAAATGGCTTTAAGATTGATTACTGTATCATATATACCAGCATTTCCCATTAAGCATTAAGATGAGTGGATTTCAGAATGTTGCTAAGGTTAAGGAACCTGAGATAGACCACCAATATACCTGTGAACTATTTTCTGGTTAAAAAAAAAATCAACAACACAAAAATCTAGTAAGTCATTTTAAAGATTAGTAGTAATGGCATTAGGGAACCTGATCTATCACCACTAACCAGTGAGGCAAGTTTGGCCGAAATCCCTATCAAGTAAAAATCCCTTTAAGAGGGCTTTTGGGTGTAGATTATTATTTTTTTCTTTGTCAGAATGCTAATGGCATTCTGATCATTGTTTTTAGAGTATTATTTTCAGAGCTTTAATTTGGGACCCTAATTTGCCTTCCTTAAAAAAGTAATAATTGTATGCTAACCTGGTGAGTACATTAAAGCTGTAGTTAAGAAACTGGTTTGCTTTGTGTGTGTGTGTGTGTTCTGCCTTGTGTGAGACGGTTTCCAATTCATGGCATACTTTAATTATATTTTATTATTTGTGATTATTGGATTATGTCTGAATGCTGTCGTGAGATCACTTCGTCCTATAAAGGGGCCTGAAAGACCTCTTTGATAAATAAAAGATGCCTGAGTGTGATATAACTGCTAATTATTAAAATTGTTTTTATATGTTGGAATTTTCAAAACCTCTCCAGAGTTTTTTGAATTGGCTGGTTTTTTAAAAATAAATATTTTAATTAAAGTCCTTTTAGTTTATTTTTTTTTGTTTTTATATTTTTTTTAAAAAAATGAAGCAATATTCATATTCTTTGTCCCTTGGATTGCTGATAAGGGCTCCTTATATATCTTCCATATGTATATAGCATGGCTTCACTTATATGACTGCTCCATTTATGTTGATCCATAAAAAGTCCACTTTCGAGACAACAGCCTATTTGGATATTGTCAAGAAAATAACATAACAATACAATTTCTGAGTTAATCATGCCACTCGGTACTGTCCCCGTTCTTGTATGTGGCAAGGTTGACACTGAAGAAGACAAAATAATAATAAAAAACCTGTTTCATTTCTGAATGAAAAACCTACAGAAGATTAAGGGGAGCCGATGCTAGTTCTTTCTAATAAATTAGAAACCAATAATAGCAGTACTTTCGCATTTCGGTTTTCTCTCTGACTTAATTCTAGCTCTCAATAACCCTTTGAAAACCATAATTAATTCTCACTATAGCCTTGTGAACGGGAAGCTATTACACAACATCTTTTTTTTTAAAAAAAGTGTAACCTTTGACCACAAACAGAAGATGTGTGCTTAGGATTACAATATTGCAAAAATCCACGTGAAAGCTAGATAGCCAAAGAAAAATATTGAAAACTACATATAGCGATTTTCAGGCATCTTTTTGTCACCTGGATTTTGATAGCCCAGACATGGTAACTTTGTGTGTGTGTGTGTTTGTGTGTGTGTGTGTGTTTGTGTGTGTGTGTGTGTGTGTGTGTGTGTGTGTAAGGGACAGATTGGCTTTAAAATCAAATTTAAGGCCTAGGAACATTGCTGGTAAGGAATATTGCTGGCAATATGAGAGCTTTGTTGCTGCTGGAAAACAATGAGTGGAAAAACAATAATGCAAAAGCTCATAAAAATTGGAGTACTGGTAATCCTTAGAAGCTGGGCTTGATATTTTTAAAATGTAGGACACATTTCTGTGAGAAAGAAAAATGCTTTTCTTCTCCTCCTCCTCCTCCTTCTCTTATGTGAAATATAAGAAGAAAGAGAGAGGCCTTTGAAGGCAAGGCACCAGAGTTCTCACATTCCTTTAATTAAAAAAATGGTATTACAAAAATGGCAATTAAGGTTGACTGGCAAGTAAGGGGGGAAGGAAGAGAAAGCCCAAAATTTCCACTTCTGTGGGTTTAAGAACAAAAACAAAACAGTACTCAACCTTCAGGTTGTCTAGTTGCAACTGATTAAAGGGGAGGGTAAGTTAGCAATCATCAAAAGCAAGGACGTACAGTAGATGTGCTCAAAGAAAAATATAAATATTTCTCAAAAAGATAAAAAAATATGAATGTGAAATATTCTAGGCAGGAAGTCAGGCAGTCCTCAACTTACAATGTGAATCGCTTAGCATGGGAATCTGGGTATTCCCCATTGCCATTGTCAACTGAGACTTATGGGTCATTAAGTGAGTAGCTATTTCAATCCAAACCATTCTGGGCTTGGTCTCTCTTAGCCCTAAACCTTTTTGGTAACAGTCTGCTTCCAATGTCCCCACACATCTCTTCCCCTCATTTCTGCCCTTTTGCTTGCCCTGCACCCGACCATGTAGCCCTGGGGCTACTTGCCACACCAATGGAAGTCAGAGTACTCCAGCCCGGTTCCAACCACAGTTACCCTTGCCACCCTGCATTGGTGAGATCCCTGCCGAAGAGTCTATGACAATTCGCCACAGCCAGCTCGCCGTGGCCAACTCACCATAGGACAACTCGCCATGGACATAGCAGGACAACTTGCCATGGGCTAAGGGTTACACTAATAGCAAATAAATGGTGGAATAGAATCATTAAAAAAGGATGCAAAAGGAGGGAAAGAAAGAAAGAGAGAAAGAAAGAAAGAAAGAAAGAAAGAAAGAAAGAAAGAAAGAAAGAAAGAAAGAAAGAAAGAAAGAAAGAAAGAAAGAAAGAAAGAAAGAAAAGTTATTCATTCAGTCATGTCTGACAATTCTATGGCCCAGGTCTCTCCATTTCTTCCAATCTTGCACTACTTCTTTGAGTTGTTCTATGTTCTGGTTGGTGTCAGCTTTGATGATATCCAGCCACTGTGTTCTTTGGCAGCCTGATTTCCTTTTACTGCTAACTCTTCCAAGCATGATTGCTTTGTCCAAGTGAATTCCCCCCACCGTGACATGGCCAAAGTAAGTGAGAAACAGTTTCTTGATTTTGCCTTCCAGTGACATGTCTGGAGTTACACGGTCCAGTACTTGCTTGTTAGTCACCTTTGCAGTCCAAGGAGAAAGAAAGAAATACTTCCCCAGATCCATGGCATGCCCCCCAAAACCCCTTTTTTTTGCTCTGGATCTGGGTCCCCCTCCCCCTGTTTTCTTTTTGCAATGCAAAGCCCAGCCCCAGACTGGCCTGCAGCACGGCACAAAGGGACTTTTTGGCTTGTTGCAGCTTTTCAGCAGCAGCAGGAGCAAAAAAAAATTGTGAAGGTCAGCTGGGGTGACAGAGCGTGGGGTGGCAGGGAGTTTGGTCTCATAGTTAATGCACCAGGCTAGAAAGCAAGATACCATGAGTTCAAGTTCCATCTAAGGCATAAAAGCCAGATGAGTGTTCTTGCACCAGTTACCCTCTCTCAGCCCAACCCACCTCAAAGGGTTGAATGAATAACAATAATGTCTATGGAGATTCTCAGTTAACCAGGTCATGGCTGTCCCCAAGGTTCTTTTTCAGGAAGCAACTGGACTTTCTTGTTTTTCTTTGAAGATGTTTTGCTTCTCATCCAAGAAGCTGCTTCAGCTCTGACTGGGTGGTGGGAAATGGAAGGATTTATACTCCTTGCAGACAGTTGGTCATGTTCTGTACCAGCCTGCTACCGGCCCTGCAGCAAAAGCAGGGACGACCCCTTTACAAACGGCAAGAGGCTGGAATAAAGCCTGCCAAATTTATTCACATAAAACAAGAGCAAGACAAGACACCAACCATAAAACACGAGCTAAGAAGCAGGAACAATCTAAGCGGTTGCCTTCAGCAAACCAGCCCTCCCACACATTCCCCTTAAATACAGTTCAGGGCGTGACCTCTCTGTGCCTTCTTCCGAGGTGCCCCATTGCCTTCCTCTGTTTATTCCTGACTGACTGCCTCCTGCGTCGGGCGTCCTTGAACAGGGCCAGCTGTGGGTCATCTTCATCCATGCTGTCAGGCTCACACATCTGGGTCTGCATCGTGACCAGATGAGAGGGGCCTTGCTGGGGGCTCTCATCAAGCTGTCCAATCCCCTCAGCAAGCTCTTCAACACCCCCTCCTCCTCCTCTGAGTCGTCCAACCCAACTCCCGAACCCACAGGCTGACCCTGAATCACAACAGGTCATTTGCATTCTTTTAGAGAGTCGTTGAGGCCATTAGAAATTTATCTGTGTTGTCAGGATCACCTGAGTAGCGCAAATGGGTCCTTGGTTGTGGGATGCGTTTTGCCCTGTCTTTGTTGAAGACAGGTGCAGGCTGTTGGGGGTGAGTCTGTGTTGTCTGCATCTCAGACTGAACCACAAATGGTTTCTGTAGTCTGCAATGTTTTCTGGAAATCTGTTCATACTCCTGCACCATTCAAAGGGTATTCATCCTAAAATGCATAGCTAAATATCTATGGATATTCTATGGAGCTTAGCTATGGTCACAAAAATATACAATATTATATATTATATATTATATATTATATTATATTATTATATTATATTATATTATATTATATTATATTATATTATATTATATTATATTATATTATATTATATTATATTATATTATATTATATTATATTATATTATATTATATTATATTATATTATATTATATTATATTATATTATATTATATTATTATATTATATTATATTATATTATTATATTATATTATATTATATTATATTATTATATTATATTATATTATATTATATTATATTATATTATATTATATTATATTATATTATATTATATTATATTATATTATATTATATTATATTATATTATATTATATTATATTATATTATTGCTAAGCACATTGGTTTGTGCTTAAATTGTAAGCTGCCCTGAGTCTTCAGAGAAGGGCGGGATATAAATGGGATTAAAATAAAAAAATAAAATAAATATTATATTATTAATTCCATTTTTTAATTTAATTCCATTTTTTTAATATCCCGCCGTTCTCCGAAGACTCAGGGCGGCTTACAAGCTTATTATATTATATTATATTATTATATTATATTATATTATATTATATTATATTATATTATATTATATTATATTATATTATATTATATTATATTATATTATATTATATTATATTATATTATATTATTATATTATATTATATTATATTATATTATATTATATTATATTATATTATATTATATTATATTATATTATATTATATTATATTATATTATATTATATTATATTATATTATATTATATTATATTATATTATATTATATTATATTATATTATATTATATTATTATATTATATTATATTATATTACATTACATTACATACAATATATTATATATCTATGAAAGGAAGATAATGCTAATTTAGAGCAATGAAAAACTGAATAAAAACAAACAAACAAAAACATTCTGCCTTCTTATCTTACCCTTAAGTCTGATCCATTCTTCTAATTTTATAGCTAAATTACATAGGGATAAAATCTATTTTTGCGCACTAAGTATAGTATCTACATTCAGGAGTGATCAGGAACAAACACAACTACTACTGAGTTTTTTTCTGTAGCTATAGTACATTTTTCCAAATGTTAAGTCTAGTCAACTTTTCAGGTGTTTCAACTCTTGAAACAGGAATCCCTTTTCTTCCCATTTTATTTTGAAAGGATGTAGGTTAGCAGAGTTATTACTATTATTTTCTCTCTGTACCAATCCACATGTTTGGGACTTGAATGATGTTGCCAGCACATATGGTTGTAATGGGCAAGATAAAAATTAAAATTAAATTATAAATAAATTAAAAAGTGAACGTTTAGAACCGCTAATCAAATGAAAAGAGTCTGTTTGCTTTTTAAAGCTTATAAACCATTTTAGATGAGACCAACTCCTGGACTTTGGATAACATGTCAGATTTAGGAACAAAACCTTATTGCTGACTTGTTTGCTTTGAAATTCAGGAACAATATGACATAGCTCTTCTTCTCTCAGTACTTCATAATTGTAAAATTAACCTGATAAATTGATCCAACATAAGTGATGGGAACAGCTAGAAACAGGATGCCTTCATAATTCTGGAATAATTTCCTCCATAGATATAGGGGCAAGAAAGGATTTTTCACTGTATCTTATTTCCACTTGTAAATTTGTCAGCTCCTAAAGTTCTTAAAGTTAGATCTCCTAATAGTGCAGTTCTGGGTAATTATTCTGAGAGTTGGCAAAATTACTTCTCAATGTACATTTATTATATATGAGCACACTGTTAAGACTATATTCTCTCTCTCTCTCTCTCTCTAAGTTGCTTCCATACAAATATAGTGAATTATAATTAAAGAAACTCATATATCTTCTTTCAACCATTGCGTGGATAAATATAATCCTTTGAGTCTGTCTCTTAGGAGAAGCTCGTTTAAATTGCCCTACCAGTGAAGAAGACATGACTCAAAAGCATGATCATATTAAATATTAGAACAGTTGTACTGGGATATTAAAAAACCTTGGAGTCGTTGCTACTAATAAGATAATTAGAAATATATGACAAATAAGTTTTATTATTATTTTATTTCAGAAGCATCTTAACCTCAAGGATAGGATTCCTTTTTTTGTCAGACATAACATTCGCTTTACCATAAATTTATCAAAGATTTGTAAAACCTGCTTTAATGACTCTTCCATCTGGCAAATATTTAGCATGCCGATACTCCTTGAAGTTTATTAATGGAAATTATTAATAGGTAGAATGGTAGGCAGATGAGAGGGAGAGAGAAACCATATATAGTTTGTTACTATAGATGGTTAATGCTTCCAGATTCATGGACTAATCTACAAATTTCCATACAGATTCATTAAGAATATCCGTTCAAAAAAACAAATTAATACTGTTTCCAGATAAACAGTCCAATTAAAATGATGATTGGAATTAGTATGGAGTGGTTTTTTATATAAAACAATAGATGTGAAACGGTCAGATGTCTAGCTGGAAATAAATAATAAATAAATAAATAATTAAAAAGATAAATCTCTTTATAATATAAATTGCTGCCAATTATTTTAGAGCAATTTCCATCATCCTTGACCAGGCTGTGAAAGATGCAGCATCTGGAAACTTTCATGTTGCCTTCCCCTAATTTGCAAGCCGACTGTCAAGAAAGGTAAGTTCATCATCATCACTATTATGTATGTTCCCCTCTACTTTGATTTTCTGATACAGCCAACACAGAGTGCAAATTCCATCAAATTAGCCCCATTTTGTAAGTTAAGGATATCTTCAGTGACGTGTGAATAAAGCTATCATTTGAGGACGCCTGGTCCTATTCAAGTCAGTGGCAAAGCTCCAGTAGTTTCCAAGGATCAAAATGGTATTTTTATTCAAAGTCATTCATTTATGCCTCTAAACATTTAGAAAACTGCATTTTAATTCACAAACTTTGTACCACCGGTCAATTCCAATGAACTCTGCTGACTTTTTTTCCCCCTTTAGAAAAATATTTCTATCCCTGGTTTATCTTCAATTAAATGCTAATTTTATTGTAGTAAGTTTCCATTGTCACGTGAATTGAAACTGGGGGTCATTCTGAATATTTCAGCCTGGTTACCCTAGATCCTCTTAAGCAATAAAAACTTTTAAAAGAGTGCATATGTTTTAACCAAGTCTAGAGAGAAGGGCTAACAAAGATCAAAGAATAATGCTGTAGAGGAGGATAAGAGCAGTATTCTATGAACTGATAATGTAGATATACCTCACTGTTAGGTTATTTTCCTAACTGGAAGCTGTAGGCTATGACATTGTCTGCAGCTGAACTCATTTAAAAAGCAAAAGATCCCCCTCTCTTTCTTCTTTTTTACTCCTTCAAGGTTTTTCCCCCCTTTTCCAAGTTCTGAGAGATAATACTGCAGAAGAATTTAAAGCTCTCAGAGCCCTGATTTTATCTTTTATATAATACTTTTGATGTGCAAACTTTTACCTCTAGTTCTGAAGTCTGATCATTATAATCATTGTGTTCACCTGGTACCCTAAAACAAGCATACAAGCAGAAAATAGATGTGCTAGTCTGATCAGCAAATGTATTTAAGACTCCATTATTTAGCTACAATAATCAAACTGCTGCTTTAAAAAATTCCTAAGTTTGCTTGCTGGATGAAAAATATGCATAGGAAAAAGCTGAAAGTATAAAAAGATTTATAAGTTTTGTTCTGGCATTGATGTGATCACAAACTCTTGGACTTAAAGGTTTTTTTTTACAACCCTTTAATCCACGTGTGTCAAACTCGCCACATCACATGACATGTCACAACATATTGTGACTGTTTTTGCATTGCTGGCAATGGGGTGGGCGCAGCTTCAGTATGATGAAACTGGCCTGTGGGCAGGCAGCTTGACAGCCCTGCTTTAATCCCTTGTTTCTGGGTGGAATTGGGGCAAGTGAGCAGAGCTAAGTGTTTACTGGCTGGATTCCCTTCCTGATGCCTATGCAGAGTTCACCAATGGAGATACATCTGCTGCTGCCTAGGATTGAACTATCAACCTTCCAAGTGGAAGGCAAGTATCTTCACCTCTAGGCCACTGTGCCACTCATCTGGTCTGATGTTAATCTTGGAGTTGTTAACCCACAATCTAGTAAACAATACCCTAATCAAGGAACTGCCAAATAATCCAACAGTAAACAACCCAACCAAAGAATCTTTAAGACTACCTCCACCAATACTGACAGGGCAAGAATATAAACTCAAAGTAAACCCCATTCCTTACTACCACTGATGATGTTACCTAGTTTGGGTAATGAAATGTCTTCAAGAAAACAACCAAGTTCAGAGAGCACTTTAAACTTCATAGTTTAAAGTAGAACATACCAAGAGCATTAGGGCACTTGTTAAAATGTTATTGTTATAGCGGAGTATGTGAAATCTCAGCCGTGAAACTTTACGCCATTATCGTCTTCAGGACCAGTTGTTGTTTAAATAACTCATTTCTATGATCATAATAGCAACCTTCTGAAAATGATCACACACATGGGTTGATACATGCATGTATCTTTATTCTCATCTACTCATGTTATCGCCTACCCAGAGCATCAAGTGACTTCCACATGCAATTGAGCCATCATGGTATAAACACAAATAGAGAAAACTTTGATCTTTCTAGAAATTACTTTCAACAAAAAATCTATTTGTTTCAGTCACCAGAGTGCTGTATGAGACTGGATACTTGCTTTTAGTTGTTATTATTATTACTATTACTATTATTGTTGTTGTTGTTAACATATTTTTAAAAAGAACTTCCAATCTACTTCCATCCTAGAAGGCAGCTTAAAACAATTTAAATAAACTAATCTCATACAAGAAATAAAGCAAGAGAATAAAACAGGTTAGCTAAGTCATAGTTTAAAAGAGGTTCTGCTGCTGGAATGATCAAGCAGATGAGACAAATTCTTGGCAGAGAAGGAAAGTTTGAATCAATTAGATGTGAAGCCAAATAGTCCCAATGTGAGGAAAGGATTCCACAATCTTAATGCTTTAATCAGATGTTTGTTTGTTTTTTCTTTTTGCACTAATCAACAGTTTCAGCAATGGATGGAATATAAGGAACAATACGTACAAGAACCTAAAAAAGCTAGATGATCCAATGCATTTACACTCCCATCTTTGTTTGTCTGAATGTAATGTAGGTGTTGAGTTCTCAAGAGATGGGATCCAGAAGAATGGGTGTTTAAAGTTTCGAATCTTGCAGAAATGTCTAAGATTTCTGCTTATTTGAAAGATCATTCACAAGAAAGATATATTTCAGTTTGGAGGAGATGGATAGATTATATTCAGAATAAATATAGGACTAAAAAGTTCCATTTAGCTTATGAGTAGATTTTAAAGGGATATTGTTATTGATTGTTGGTACTTTGTATGTATTTATGTTAAAGGGGAGTTAAAGCACATTATGAATTTGGTTAATTGTATATTATGTATATTTTTTATTTAGAATATGATTATTATAACTATAATCCTGTATTTAGCTCTGGGAAGTGGGGGGGAAGTGGGCGGGTTTGGGGTGGGGGGGATTTGGGGATATATTGTAAAATCTTGTTTTTGTAAAACTCTTTAATAAAAAAAGAGATTTTTAAAAAAGAAAGGGGAAAGGGAAAAAAAACGCCAAGTGTATGTATGTAAGATGATTGATGAAAACAGGTGTGGATAATAAGATAATACTACATGTTTACTAGATATATTTTCAAAATGTATTTGAAAGATTTTTTTTTATAAATATTTTTTTTCTGCAAACAATCTTATATTTTATTCTGTTTTAGATTAATCAGGGTGGATTTCAAACTTCAGACCGCCATATATTCTGATAGATGGGATATAACACTCTTTAAAAATATTAAAATAATTTTTATTTGTAGATTTTTGGAGAGAGATGATTTCTAAGAAACTATTCTTATTCTTTGAGGTTTAAATCTTATTCAAGGATAGATTTTAAGTTCTGAATTGCTACAAAGAACAATAACTCCACAATTATTTTGGAATTCCAAGATCTGCCATTCAGCGTTCTGTTTTTCTTTCCATCATTTGAAATGGGCTATTGCCTACACCACAATTTTACTCAGTGAAGTTATCCCAGTTTAAATATTGTTTTGTTTTTTGTTTTGTTTTTTGGTTTTTTTTAAAAAGACTGAGGTTTTTGTGAATTCCTCAGAGGATATTTTTCTGAGGTGATTCATTGGCACGTTTGAATGTCTTTAAAATGCTTTTCCTTAACAATCCTGGTAGGTCAACCACACAAGAGGGAGAAAATACTTGAAGCACATAAACATACACACATCACTTCATAATGAACAATATGATAATAGTATACCCAGTATTTGAGAGGTTGACACAAATAGGAGGGGGTCAAGTTATTTTTCAAAGCACCAGAAGGCAAGACAAGAAACAATGGATGGAAACTAATCAAGGAGAGAAGCAACCTGGAATTAAGGAGAAACTTCTTAACAATGAGAGAAATTAACCAGTGGAACATCTTGCCTTCAGAAGTTGTGGGTGCTTCATCACTGGAGGTTTTTAGGAAGAGACTGGACAGCCATTTGTCTCAAATTGCATAGGGTCTCCTGCTTGAGCAGGGGGCTGGACTAGAACTCCAGGATTCCATCCAGATCTATTATGATTGCATAAAAAGAAAAAGGAGATCAATTTAAGTTAGATTACATATGACTATCTAATGAAAGAATATATCTCTGAGCAAGACTCCTGACTTCTGAAAGTGCAAGAAAAAGCCTGCCAGCTATAGAATGTATAAATATTTTTTACTTACCCATGTTCAACATATGTAATCCAACACTCTTAATATCTAACGGCTGTTACAGCAAACATGGACATGTGAAACTCTTAGCCAAGACTCCAAGTGTCAGGGGCTTTAGCTTGTAGCAGCCAATCAGATCAGTTTCTTGAATTCAACAATAGAGAGACTGCATTCATGCACAGGTTCCAGATGCTCAAAAGAATGGAGCAAATCCTCACTTTGTGTACACCGGATCTAGAAGTGAGATGTGAACATATAATACACTTCCTAATAGGCTCATTCAATTATACCACCGTACGGGAAAGCAAACTTAAAAGTCTCAGGCAAAACTTTTCTAGATTTGTGACCTTTGCATCCGTCTAAGGCTTGAAAAGGACAAAAATTAAATCCCCCTATGATAGAGACCCCTATGAAATCATTGCTAGCAGGCCTAGGAATCTGGCTGATCTCTGATTTAATTAGGATGCACTCTCCTGTGAAGCAAGGTAATCTTGGATATGTCTCTTTTTACTGAGGTCCAAGTTATATGTCTGGCACCTGAATGCATTTGCAGCCTACAAAAGAATCGCCTGCTAGGTAATCCATATGGATTACTGCAATATACTCCAGGGAAGTCCTTGAAGTTTCAGCAATTGCAACTGGTACAGAATGCTGTAGTGAGGCCATTACTGTAACTGAGTCATCCTTCAAAGGAGTCCTTCAAGAACTACTGTACATGAGATTGGTTTGAAATTATTGCATTGCTTGTCTACATTACCAGTCAGACTTCGCATGTCTAAGGTTTTTAATTGTTTAGGAGTCTAGAAGAGAGGAGCGCTTAGAGCAGGGGTGTCAAACTCAATTTCATTGAGGGCCGCATCAGCATTGCGGTTGCCCTCAGGGGGCTGGGTGGGTGTGGCCTGGGTGGGTGTGGCCTACTGGGTGGGCGTGGCTAGAGTGTGTATGGCCTACTGGGTGGGCATGGCCAGCTCTACATCGTTTGCATCAAGGGTGCCTATGGGGGCCTGGGCAGGAGTGGGACAGATCTGAGGGTCTCTGGCAGAAGGAGGGTCTCTGGGCCAGAGCCAAGGCAGTGGGGGCTGTTCCCTCACTGTTTCCAGGATGGTTTCGTGGGCCACATGAAACCACTTCGCGGGCCGGATCCGGCCCCCGGGCCTTGTGTTTAACATGTCTGGCTTAGAGTCTGTACTATCCAAATATTAAGATCTTGATGGGCCATGACTCAAAACGATGCCTTTTGTGAGGACATAAGAGAGGCTTTCCCTGATGTAGTACCTGGTTTGGGGATGTTCTTCCGTATATAAATTAGCCTTGGAGACGTCTGCTTTTCAGTGCCAGTCCTTTTATTTTCTCATTCAGGACTTGGCCTGATACCTTTACATGCTTCTCTGTCAGTGTCATTTGTTTATAACTGTGTTTCTTTTAAATTAACTCATTCTTTGTTTTCCTTTGGTTTGGTGTTTTGCTTTGTCTCTCCAGATTGTAATCCACCACAAGCAAGTGGGGAGGATATCTTTTAAGTCAGTAAGTAAAATATACCCACAGCAAGAGCCAAATTGGCACACAATAAATATCATAAGCTTGGTATCTCATACTGGAAATCATCGTTTACAAAATGGCTGTTATTAATGGGACTGCTATAAGCACTCGACAGGTAATATTTATCTCTGTAAAACTAAGATAAACTTTGTAAAATTAATTTTTTCTTGGTGATCTTTCATAATTACTTTTGTTGCCTTTGTTAATCCACTTCATGTATATTTAAACATTTGCTTCATCTTTAAAACTATCATGGGTTTACAACAATGCTAAAACATAAGTTTATTTTTATACATTTGCCCTCACTTGATTATTATTACATGAACAAAAATCTTTGTTCATTCCCAAAAGCTTATGACAACCTCAGAGTCTTAGGAATGGACTTTTAAAACCAGTTTTTTTTTTAAAAAAAGAAAATCAAGCTGTAGAATAAGAAAAACAGTAATATGCTATCAACTGTTTTCAAAGTGGTCCAGTTAATTCAATATATCCTTGGAAACTAGAATGAAGACAAACCTTGTAAGTATATATTTGAGTTAAATAGCCATAGTTCTGTTCTTACATTTTCTCTAAGACACTTGATTTTTTTCAGAATAACTTGAATATTTTTAAAGTTTCTATTTAAGCATTTTTTTCATTTTTCTTATTAATGTTAAATTAGAATTAATGCTTAATGTATTATATTTAGTAATGTTAATACAAAAGAAACAATAGTTGTTTTAATTCTAATATGTTTGCAAACTGCTTACTGACTCTTCTTCAGACTGGTTTCCTTCAGATGTCCTGAACTATATTTTACATCATTCCCAGTAAACCTGATGGCAAAAACAATAGTGTAATACATTTGAAGGATTACTATTTAAGGCAGAAAGTTAGCTATAAAATTAGCATTTTTGTTTGTTTGTTTGTGTTTATTAGCCACTCACCTCTAATGCATTCCTATTTTTTATTTTTATGCAGTACCTACATTAATGCAAGAGTGCCCAGAGGAAGAAAAAAAATTCCTAGAGTCTTCAATCCATTTCTGCTTGCTACCAGCTGGTAATTCATGAGGTAAAATAAAGGATGGGGTCCAACAGTCTTCTACATCTCTTCACTGGAGTTTCAAAAAGATGGATAATTTGTTCTCCTTTTCCCTGCATACCGAATTCTACTGTAGTTGGTTATCTTTGCCTTTGTCAAGCCTGGGAGACAGCGAGAAGGAAATGTGCTCCGGTTTGATCAATCTTACTTTTGATTCTGGCATACCTTAATATGTAACATTATACATTGCTATAAAGGTAAAGGTTTCTTCTGTCCAGTCATTTCTGACTCTAGAGGGCAGTGCTCATCTTTGTTTTCTTAGCCAAGGGAGCCAGTGTTGTCCAAAGACATTTCCGTGGTCCTGTAGTCAGCATGATTATATGCCTAGATGCACAGTATGCTGTTACATTTCGACCGGAGTGGTACCTATTCATCTGCTTGCATTTGCATGCTTTCCATCTGCTAGGTTGGGGCAGGAATGGGAGCTCACCCTGTTGCATGGTGCTTGGATCTTGAACTTAGGTCATCAGTTTGACATATCTATTTAGACCCATCTTCATTAAGGCTCTTGATTTGTTCGTGCTAGATATTTAGAGGGATTTTACTGATTTCGCTCCTGACACATTCACTAGTTCATCTCCAGATCTCTATTCTCCAACTTCATTTGGTAAGTGCATCCACATCACAGTTTGCTTATGTTGGTTGCTTTGGAGAAACAGCTGGACCCATTCTGTCTTTAATCACAATAATACCAGGGGATGTGAAACAGGGCAATTTCCAGCTATTGAACACAGAGGCTTGATGGGTCTGTGTTTGTACACTTAGTTCTGACAGGCCATTATATTTTATGATATTCCCAGAGCCCACCAACCACATCCACACCATCAGTCTACAAAGTAAAATTATAGTTGACTTTCCCCTTTCCTGACAGGAAGATGTAGCAGTATATTCTCACGTTATCTTACTCAGATGTAAACAATTTAGCATCCTAAATGTCAAGTAAATTTTCCAGTATCCCATATTATTAGAATATCAATTGGTATTTATAAAGATGCCTTATCCAAAGCATCTGCACTGGATTGTGTAGCAAATTACTGAGTGTAATATTTTAATGTGGCTCTATTGCTTATAAAGTTGTCTGTGCTCCATGGTATACAATTTATCGATCTCACAAAGCTCAGATATGACAAATAAACTTCATACGTTTCAACCTTTTTTCATTTCTGGAACATTCTACAACTTGTATACAGAATCACTGAACAGTCTTCTGAGGCTGGATCTTAATAATAGTTAGATTTTGAGATTACAGAGATACAAATGGGTGTTGTCAGGCCAAGCTGTAACTTAGCTGACTAAGATCATAAAGGATTTGTACAATTCACCATAAAACTCAGCTGGAACTTTCATAATGCCTTCTACATCCCCTTTTTCTTTTTAATTTCCTTTTGGCAAAGTTAACCTTTTTGTGATCCATTTTATACAATGAATCAGCTTATTATATATATACATAGACACATACATATATATAATAGCTTAAATTTGACTATCAAAACATAGCATACAGTACTAAGAACTAATCCCTTCTATTCCCAAGGCAGTAATCATTTTCTGAATGCCTTATAATTACATCAGTATTGAACTATATAGGAAAACAAGAAAGAAAGAAAGAAAGAAAGAAAGAAAGAAAGAAAGAAAGAAAGAAAGGAAGGAAGGAAGGAAGGAAGGAAGGAAGGAAGGAAGGAAGGAAGGAAGGAAGGAAGGAAAAGTCCTTGTTAAATATTTTATTTCCTCTCAAAAATTTAACCATCAGAGATTAGAACAAGATCTATTTATTTAACTCAGGCAACTGTAGCTATATTTAAAATTCCTCTGATAATTCTCATGTTTTTCTTGAAATTTTTAATATAAGCATGAGCACATTTACAGTTTAGTAGGTATAACTAAATTCAAATAAATTATTTCAAACAAATTTTCTCATTGACCAGAAATGCATGTTTATCATGCTATCATTGGAAGATATAATAAATCACTTATCTAGGCATGATCCAGTAATGCTACATGTTAGAGAAGAACTAATTCAAGATACTTTCTCTGCCTGAGGCCCAGTTTTTCTACCCTTTCCAAATCTATTCCTGCCTTTTTCCTCCCTAGTTTATTTATAAAACATTTAAACCACTTCAATTTTAAAATATTATAAGCAGTAGAAAGCGAGTGCAAAATAATGTAGAGATAAGTATACAATAAGGGGTCCTTTGTGCTCTCTCTGTTTGTTTGTTTTCTTGCAGATGTTTTATTACCCAAACTTGGTAACATCATCAGTGCTCATAGCTACCATGTTTCCCTGAAAATAAGACCCGGTCTTATTAAAAAAAATGCCTCCAAAACCGGCACCAGGTCTTATTTTGGGGCAATGTCTTACCTGCTTACCTTAGGACCGCCACAGCCAGGCCTCCCATGCCCTGATACCTTCCTCACCTTGCTGGCCCACTTCTTCTGCAGCAGCTCACTGCCACTCGTGTGCATCACCCTTGGCCTCTGTTTTGCTGGCAGAGGCCTTCAGGAAAGACCTCTGCAGGCAAGAAACGAGGTCTGGATTGACGCACGCAGTGTCCCCCAGCCTCTGCTTTGCTGTAAGAGACCTTCAGGAAAGCCATTTTCTCAACTGCAGAGGTCTTTCCTGAAGGCCTCTGATGGTAAAATGGAGGCCAGGGGTGACGTGCCTGTTAGGATTTGGGAGGCCTGGCTGCAAATGTCCTAAGGTAAGTGGGTGTGGGGCAGCTCCATCCCACCATCCCTGCCTTAGCTTAATTTTTACCCATGTGCCTCACCCCACCTTGTGCAACCAGGTGCAATGACGTGGGCAGGGTCTTAAATAGGGCTTATTTTAGGGGTAGGGTTTATATTGGCATGTGTAAAAATCAAGCTAGGGCTTATTTTCAGGGTAGGGCTTCAGGGTAGGAAACACGATAGTAGTACCGATGAAACATCTGCAAGAAAACAAGCCAGCTCAGAGACCACCAAGGACCCCTCATCAACCTTGAGCTACAAATATTTTCCTTTATTAATAAGAATACAATAACTTTAAGAAGCATAATTATATAATTAATAGTTAACAGTCAACTGCTATCTAACAGGCAGACCTTTTACTGAATACCAGTGAGTGGCTTGCTGTTCCTCACTCAATGCAATATGTGTGTGTTTGTATGTTGGTTCATCAAGCATCATACATTGTTTTACTATAATGCAAATATACGTGGACCACTTAGCTTGGTTGATGTCAGCCTTCCCAATACACCGAATAGCAAAATCTAGATGATCTAATTCTACTTTAAAGTAAGACTACGTGAACAGAATCTTTCAAGTTCAATAGTACAAATATACCACTATCTCTTTTATAGTCTGAGGTAGTGTGTGTGGGGATTGCTTTCTGAGTCTTCTTTCTCTGCCATTATGCAACTGTGGGCTATACCCTCTCTGATGATTTCTTAAGTAGTATCTCTTCCCCATCTCCATCTCCCAAGGTCTTTCTCACATACAATTACAATAGGGTCTTTCCCCGAAGAAAGTGTCATCTAGTGATGAAGGTTTCTTGCTGCAGATAATCATTGCAACGATCATGGTTCAGACAGCTCCAAATAGCCTGAGAAATGCTTTGATTAAGCAGCAAGCCCCATTTCAGATTAATCATTAAGGAGGGAAACCTTTCAGTTACTTGTTGATGTCCCTTGAACTCCCAAGCCACTGTGTCCATGGGAGGGAAGAAAAGTGGTAACAAAGGGATGCAAGCAGCGTGCCCTATCCTTTTATTTGCATCACATTGCAATATAACAAGCTTGCTGTATGACACTGTGACCCTGCTTTCGTCAGAATGCCAAAAAACAGTAGGAGGTTTTAAACTCCCTACCAACCCAATTTTTCTTTGTCATCTTCCCCCCACCCCTTAAGAAGGCAGCACATTTCTAAAGAAAGGAAACCACACTGTTTTTTTTCTTGGAATGCTTGTGGGATGTGTCAACATTCCAGAGACATTCTTCCACAAAGAACAAAGCTGAGATATACAGTAGAGTTTTACTTTACCATAATCCATGTATGCATTTATCCCTGAAAATAATATCAAATGAATCAAATAGCCAACCGCCAAGAAGCTACAGACTTATTGATACCTAAAGGCCTGTGGTTGCCTACTCCAAATTTAATCAATTTGGCTGCTGGATTTAAATGATGGTGGCAGTCTAAGGCAGCTGTGTACTGTGCTTGACATTTATAAGGAACAGGTGACTTTCATTCAAATAGAGCATAAGGATGGTAGAGAAGTTAACACCAAAGAATAAGAACAAGGCAGTGACAGCTACACAGAAGTGAACCAGCTGCAGGTGGCTTGAGAACTGGTGTTTCATTTATTTGTTAGATTTGTGTCCTGCCTTTTTACACAAGTTTAAGGGGGATGTATATTGTTCTTCCTCTTTCTAATTTTCCCTACAATAAGAACCTTGTTGGGTAGGATGGGCTGAGAGGGAGAAGGACTGCGTCAAAGAATCAGTGAGCTTCCTTAGCTGAAGGTAGCCTAGAACCCAGATCATCTTATTCTGGTCCAACATTTTAATCATCTTTAGCACATTATTGTCCTAAAGAATAATGTAGGCTATATGTCATATAGAAAAATTTTAAAACATCTAAATGTCCTGCTGCATGAGATCTGGAAAATGTATTTTAATCAATTACGATAAACTAATATATAATTCGGATTCAAACTGGAACGTTCAGATTTAGCTGTAACAGAAATCTGGAACCTAAAATATGTCTAGCACTGTGATTCACATAGAGAGCTATGCCTGATTTGTAGGCGACATAGTATTTTATATTAAAGGCTAAAGTTTAATCTCCATGCAGTATGCAGCTTGATTCCATTTCATTTCTGTGAAAAACTCAGTATAGATAGTCCTCAACTGGTGAAACAACCATTTGTTTAGCAACATTTGAAATTATCACAGCACGGAAAAATATGACTTATTTCCAGTCTTTAAGCTTACAATTGTTGCAGCATTCCCATAGTCATGTGATCAAAATTTGGGCACTTGGCAACTAACATTTATTTATAATAGGGTTACATGATTGCTATTTGAAACCTTCACAGGGAGTTCCAAAAAAGCAAAGTCTATGATAGAAGCTGGATTCCCTTAACAACTATGTGATCTGCTTAATGATCGTTGTGATTTGCTTAACAACTGCTGCAAAAAAGGTGGGTCTGGTTCACTTAATAACTGCATTGCTTAGCAATGGAAGTTCCTGTCCCAATTGTGGTTGTAAGTTGAGAACTACCTGTGAAGCTTTAGAAATAATAACACCTTGAACTGAATCCAGAAAGTTAATATTTCATATTATGAAAAGAAAAGGCATAGAAGCTTGCCTAAGGCTCAAAAAATATGACAATCAAATAATGGATTCTCTGCCAATTTCATTGTTTCTTTCTCCCCACCACACCCACCCCACCAAACCTAGCTGAGTAGATTGCAGGGATGATAAATGCTTACCTTTAGGTAACACTTTAAAAAAAAAACAAGGAAAGAAAACAAGTAAAAGCACCTTTTCAGAAAAAAAAATCCTTTATTGACCTTCTAAAGAAGAATGTATCAGCATGAGATGAAATTGTCCTAGTATTTGCAAACTCTGTACTCAATTAGGTTTGTCTTAGAACTCAAAACATTGACTCTTTAGCCAAGAGCATGAAAGGATGTGGCTTTGTATGTTGCGAAAATAACGACACCGTAGATGTTCAGCCAAATTAGGGGGAAGCTTCTAAATGCCATTTTAGGAACGATTACTGAGTGAATTACCCGTAACTGTTTGTCACCTCCCAAAGCTCAACTGTAGAAAGGAACCATTGAATTGAGTTCCTAATCTTTTCTTTTCTTTTCTTTTCTTTTTCTTATCCAGTTCTTTCAGATCAAGTCAAGTGGAATATAAAGGTTTTATTTCCACTGAAATCTTCTATGTGTGAAATTAGAGCTTTGGAATCAAAACTTTCCCAGCGTGTTTTTTTCTTCTCTCCTTCTCCTTCTTTACAGTAAGTACTTAGTGTTTAATTACTTGACTTTTACATGGTTCAACCTCAGAGACCTCACTAACTTGCTGAGTCTTTAGGTGTATTGTTCAGATTGCTCAATGGTTCTCTTTAGCTTGTTAACACCTACAGTGTCAGATGGTTAAGAAAGAAGGAAAGCCTTACCAAATTACAAATCTGGAACACTGACAGAACCTATTGACAATATACATGGACTAAAAAGGATTTTATATTGTAGCTTTTACTTAGAAGCATCGAACAAGGTTTTTTTTTGGTTTGTTTTTTTTTCCTGGTCAGACTAAGAAATAGTTTGCTAGGCATAGAGCCTTTGTCATGAAATTGTATGAAATCAAATTACGGGATACAACTGGTTTTTTGTTATCTTATTTAGTATATTACATTTCTATCTTTCTCCTCTGACAGGGCCCCGAACAATTTACAAAAGACTAATAGAAACAGTCTTCAAATGAAAGCATAAGAAGCCAACAATGCTTAAAACAATCAATATAAAAATTAAATTTATGCTAAAAAGCAAAAAAAAAGAAAAGAAAAAAGAAAATGATGAGGCATACAAAAGAAGAGCTGGCTGTTGAGTGGTGTCACCTTACAAATGTACAGGTGAACAAATTTGCCTTTGGTTATTAACTGAAAAGAAGCCATTGATGAATCCGGTAAAATACCTCTTAGATGAAAATTGGTCTGGCAAGCCCTGCTCCTAGCCATTGTGCTGTGAGAGGAATCCATCAGTGAGACAGGACTACCTGGAAATTCTTATGCAGCTACAGAATTACGTACATGCAAGCATGTAATTTAGGAAAAAATGTAGGACTAAGTTTGTAAAAGTTTTCTGAACTCTTGATTTTTTTCCATTGTTAAACTAAAAACATTGGAATTGTATTGGTATATCAGATACTGATGTTTTTTACACTCATGAGTATTTTATATTCATATTTTATATGAACAGATAACTTAAAATCCCAATGAAAGACAAAACATTTTTATTTTATTTTATTTTTATTAAAAAGGATCCATATAGCTCTTTGGGAATTTTGCAAATGTGATAAATTCTTCAAAGCCTATATGACATGCTCCAGAAATATTTCTCCTACTGAATGCTACATTTTTTTTGTCCATCACCATTGTAATGTGCTGGTTGTCTAAAGCTCGTGATATTTAAGTTGCCCAAACAAGAACAGTTATACAAATATTTACAGTATACCATGGTCTCTTACTAAAGCATTATCAAGTCATTGGTTCCCAATCAGTGAGACCATAACTATGGCGTCTCCAGTTGATTTTAATGCACAAGCTTAATGGTAGTAGAGGAGATTTCAAAACCTTAAATTGAGCATAATAGTTGATGGGCAATCAAAGTAGCTGTCATAGTTCTGACAAATGAAACCTTCAAAAGAACTTTGAGGCATTGTTTACCTTAAAGAATCTTTTATTCGAGAAACAAATTATCGGCACTACATAGTTGAACCCCAAAATTAAATTCCCCTCCTCTGGATACAAAGTAACAAAGTACAATTCTCTCCACCAATACACAGTCATAAATCACATCCCCCAATTAGCTGGAAGCGTGGGCTTTCTCCCCAGCTCTCCATCCCACAGCTAAGTTATTATTGTTATGACTAGCTGGACTCTCTTCTCTATTCCCCCTCCCAGCATTGACTACTTCTAAAAGCATAGAGAAAATGGCTGCATTCCATCTGTTGTTAAAGCAAGAACATCTGATCTTAGCAGCGTTGACAGTAGCATTTTCAGTTCTAGTACAGTATGATACAGTATGATGCCATAGAACCACCCAGTTTTTAACAATTGGACAGTTATATTCTGCTTCTGTTGTTGCTTTCTGATTGCCTTTAGCCACACAGAGTGCATTGCCATAATCCAACTAAGAGGTTGTCAGAGCATTGATTATTCCTAGCCATGAAAAGCATTTGTATTTTCCTAGTTCCTAGGGAGTGATACTTCTTCCAGTAGGTACTACTTTCATGATTCCTGGGCTAGAGAACCTCTTGTCTTCAGTATCTCCAACTTATTATGATTCATCTTCAGTTTTCTGATACTCATCTGGTTCATCACTTTCTTTAGAGAGCTTACAGGTAACTCTCTAATATTTCCTGATCCAGGGGGAAATGAAAAACACAATTCGGTACCAGAAAGAGACATGATGGTAGATCTCCTTGTACAGAAACTGAAGTGCAGAGATAAAAGAATAAAATTTACTGAATCAAACAATGCATATATTATGGGTCAAACAGAAAATTTCTGATGGCACAGCTGCAGATTGGAACAGAATCTATGCAACAAAATGCTTACAATTCCTCATCATTGCATCTCTCCAGGTGTATCCCATGGTTCATGGTGTCAAAGTCTAGTATCAGTGAGGCAGGACTCCTTTGCATCTTTCCTAATAAACATCATCAATCAGTACAGCTAAGAATGGTTTTGTACACCTCCAGGCCTAAATCTAGACTTAAATAAGGTAAAGGTAAAGGTTCCCCCGCACATGCATGCTAGTCGTTTCCAACTCTAGGGGCCGGTGCTCATCTCCGTTTCAAAGCCGAAGAGCCAGTGTTTGTCTGAGGATGTCTCCGTGGTCATGTGGCCGGTATGACTAGACGCCAAAGGCACACGGAACGCTGTTACCTTCCCACCGTAGTGGTCCCTATTTTTCTACTTGCATTTTTTACATGCTTTCGAACTGCTAGCTTGGCAGAAGCTGGGACGAGTAACAGGCGCTCACTCTGCTACGCGGCACTTGGGATTCGACCCGCCAAACTGCCGATCTTCTGATCAACAAGCTCAGTGTCCTAACCCACTGAGGATCTAGATATTTGGTTTATTGACAAGCAGGCATGTAGCTGGAAGCACCTCCTAACCCTACCTAAGAAAATAACACATAATGACAATGCCACCTCAAGCACAACAAAGAAAGGATATGTACCAACTGGGCCAGCAAAAGAATACATATTTATCATATTTTTGTTTATTTATCATATGTACTATATATGGTTGCATAAGTTACAAAATGTGATCTGGGTGGTGTAAAATAAAAAAAAGTATATAGTATTAGATATGATAGGTTGAGAAATTGTCCAGGAATCTTCTCTTTTTTGGGGGGAAGCAGAGGCAATTTTCAGTTTTAACTAGATAACCTATGTCCCATTGGGTCATTCCCCCCCCCCCGAGATATTTCCTTATCTAAACAGAGAAACAGATAATCAAGGGCAGGCAAAAAGCAGTGGGAGTATGGGAGTATGAGTGACTTCTGACTTCCAGCCAGCTTCCCCAGTAATTTTCTAGTGGAAAGACTGGCAAAGAGCATAAGAATTCTTCCTTCCTTCCTTCCTGTTCCCCTTCTCTTCCAGCAGGCTGGGGTGGGGGATGGAGCAAAGGTTTGCAAGACTGTCCCAGAGTGTTGAAAATGAAGATCACATGATTGCAGCGGCAGCCCAGTAGCCCAGCAGCAGCTGTTAGCACTAAAGCAGCCACAACGTACCGGAACTGCATTCCCTCAGGAGATATGAGCCTTAGATTGTGAACACAAGTAAGTAAATTAGTTCATTCAAGGTGCCTTCGTTCAAAAATAGTTGTCCTATGATGCATTGTTAAGCAGTTAAAAGTCAGGCCAATAAGAGTTTCAGAAGTAAATAGATAGGCCCAGTATTAATCAGCAGTCAGATATGGATTGAATGAGGAGAACATAAAGAAAGTTACAAAATATATTCATAAAGTCTGCTTTGCATTGCCAATATAAATGATGTTCTGGCACTCTGAAGGTCATCTCCATGTCATCTGTCTCTTAGTCCTGTGTTTTTTTTATATCCCTGTAGTTCTAAAATTTTAATTTGCATAGTTTTAATATACTTTTTGGCAATTTGTCTTTTTATAAATTGTAAGCCACCAGAGTTGCCTTATAGGGAAGATGGGTGGCATAAATATAAAATAATAAAATAAAATAAAATAATAAAATAAAATAATAATAATAAAATAAAATAAAATAAAATAAATAAAATAAAATAAAATAAAATAAAATAAAATAAATAAAATAAAATAAAATAAAATAAAATAAATAAAATAAAATAAAATAAAATAAAATAAAATAAAATAAATAAAATAAAATAAAATAAAATAAAATAAAATTAAATAAAATAAAATAAAATAAAATAAAATAAATAAAATAAAATAAAATAATAAAATAAAATAAAATAAAATAAAATAAAATAAAATAAAATAATAATAAAATAATAAAATAAAATAAAATAAAATAAATAAAATAAAATAATAAATAAAATAAAATAAAATAAAATAAATAAAATAAAATAAAATAAAATAAAATAATAAAATAAAATAATAAAATAAAATAAAATTTCTGGGAGGAAGCTTCCTGGTATCCAAAGCAGAACATCCAGATTCATTGCAGTTTTGTTGCATACAGCATCAACCTTGTGAACTCTCAAATTTCCTCTTTCCCCTATCTATTCAAAATGAACAGTGATTAATATTTATGTGTGTGTGTGTGTATGTCTACACACACAAAGATAGATAGATAGATGATAGATAGATAGATGATAGATAGATAGATAGATAGATAGATAGATAGATAGATAGATAGATAGATAGATGTAGATGTAGATGTAGATGTATATAGGATGTATATATGTGTGTCATATATTGTACAGGTAGATATATACTTTCTTTTGAGAACAGGCAACATAATTTCATTTTTAATGTTGGCCACTGTGCTCATAGTAAAAAAAATGACAATAAAAGTTACCTTACCTTAAAGGTAAAGGTAAAGGTTCCCCTGCACATGCGTGCTAGTCATTTCCGACTCCAGGGGCTGGTGCTCATCTCCGTTTCAAAGCCAAAGAGCCAGCGCTTGTCCGAGGACGTCTCCGTGGTCATGTGGCCGGCATGACTAGATGCCAAAGGCGCACGGAACGCTGTTACCTTCCCACCATAGTGGTCCCTATTTTTCTACTTGCATTTTTACGTGCTTTCGAACTGCTAGGTTGGCAAAAGCTGGGATGAGTAACAGGCGCTCACTCTGTTACGCGGCACTCGGGATTCGACCCACCAAACTGCTGACCTTCTGATCGACAGGCTCAGCGTCATAACCCACTGAGCCACCGCGTCCCTTACTACCTTACCTTACCTTACCTTACCTTACCTTACCTTACCTTACCTTACCTTACCTTACCTTACCTTACCTTACCTTACCTTACCTTACCTTATCTTATCTTATCTTATCTTATCTTATCTTATCTTCCCATATAAACTTGAATGCAGTTATAACATAAGGCTTGGTCTAAAATTTTATCATTTTATCATTTGTTATGAATATCTTAAAAGCAGTGGTGGGATTCAGCCGGTTCACACCACTTTGGCAGAACCGGTAGCTATTTATTTTTTTTGCTCAGGCCCAGAATGGACTTCCGGAAGCAGCATCCACACAGAACCAGTTGTTCACATATTTGAATCCCACCACTGCTTAAAAGGCTTGCTTTTCAGTGATTTCACATTGACGTTGGTCAAATAGGTACAGGAAGAAAAGAGGTGGGAGGGAGAGAGAAATTGAGAGAGTTCTTTGTTTGAGTAATTGGTATTAAAAGGCTTGTCCTGTCAGTATGTCAGAACTTTCAATTAAATAAACGTGCCACTCTTATCATGTTGTAAATTAAATTGCTTTCTTTTGAAAGCACAAATTCTTTGAGAGGCCCTGAAATTAAACCCAATCAAAATATAGTTTAAAAGAAGATTGAAGACCCACATTTGAGTACGTGATGGCAGCACTTACAATGAATGCTAAGGCGTTGTGTCCTCTTGAGAAGGTGTGAAGTATTTCTCATTGTATGATTTCACTATTAAATCATTTAATACTCTCCCTAACCCACAGAGAAAACAAGTTTAATCAGTTATTTCTGTCCCCAGAAAGGCTGCACGTTCCAAAGCCAAATATCCTATATAACAGTGAGCATACCACATCTAATTACTTGACAATGAAAAGTCATAAAAAAACTTTGGGTAGTATTCAACACATTGCCAAAATGTGTTGGATAGATTGACAATAGTAAAGAGACTCTCAAAACAAACAAACAAGCAAACAAGCAACAACAACAAAACGAATCCCAGCATTTCTTTTTTTCTCCAAATCCAGGCACCAACACTGACATAAAGAAAAAGATGACATATATTTTGCTTATTGTTTTTGGATTTTTAAAATTCAAAAATATAAACTAGCAATATGTTTTTTTTAAGATCCCATGAATTTTGTCTTTCTTTCCCAGTTTTTCATAATTGATTGTTTGAGTGGGGTTGAAAAGGTGGTACCCAAGTCATAATTTCCTTGACCCAAGATCAGTTCCTATAGATTACGTGGGGATGGCCATGTTATATTTTCTTAGCAGTGATATGGAACTGTAGCTGTATGTGGGGGAAAAACCTTGGAAGATGAGTTGCAGAGATGCTGCCTAGGGAATAAAGGTAGTCCTTGACTTACGACCACAGTTGAACCCAACATTTCTGTTGTTAAGTGAAACATTTGTTGAGTGAGTTTGCCCCACTTTGCAACTTTTATTGCCACAGTTGTTAAGTGAATCACTGCAGTTGTCAAGTTAGCAATACAGCTGTGAGGTGAATCTGGCTTCCCCATTGACTTTTCTTGTCAGAAGGTCACAGAAGGGGATCACGTGACCCCAGGACTCTGCAACTGTCGTAAATATGAGTCAGTTCCCAAGCATCCGAATTCTGATCATGTGACCATGGGGATACTGCAATGGTCGTAAGTGTGAAAAACAGTCATAAGTCACTTTTTTCAATCCCGTTGTAACTTCGGTCACTAAATGAACTATTGTAAGTTGAGGACTACCTGTAGTCAGATAAGAATGGGCCTAGGCCACAGCTGCAAGATTCTCAGGAGGGACCCTCCCTAAGTTATCTGGCTGTAAAAGCGATGAAGGGAAAAATTTATTTATTAAATTTCTTTGCCACACATCTCCATCAACGTGACTCTGGGTACCTTTCAGCATTAAAATGAAACCATAATTATTTTATAATTTTGCTTTCAGATTTGCAAGATTCTATTAGTGTAGCTTTTGAATAAAGAAGAATTAGCTTATCTGGTCATTTTTTCGTCTATCTCCCTGGTAAAGCATACAAGAAGTGATTTGGCCTAGTCTTGAACCCATGTACGTGTCTGTAATATGCTGGTTTATAACTCAGAAGTAAATATATGTTTCGTGGTTTAAACTGCTGAATATTAACTTATCCATTTATTGTTTATCCCAAAGTGACAAACATTCTCTCATATCTCTGGAGCAACAGATGTTTGGATTATGTTGCCACGTCTTTGAGAAATCAGACAATAGAAATTGTTACCAAATTAATTTATGTGTCCGTGTAGATGAGACAGAAAGAGAGAGAAAATTATTTTGTAATGTCTTCCATTTAATTTGCATGTGACTGATTTAATTTTTATGAACTTGAATGCACTACTAGTTTAAAAAGAATATTTTATGTATGGCAAAATGGGAAAGTTATAAAACGTCGTTTTGGTTTGCCTTGGTTTTCATGGGAACCTTTGCCTTCAGGTTACCAGCAGTGTAGCTGATTTAGCTCTTTTTTGTAACTGAGCATGATTTTAAACTCCTCTTTTTTTTTAACCAAGTAGTTCCATGCACAAACACTTGCATACACATAGTATCTTACTTAAAAGCAATTATGTATGTATTAATTAATTTCAGAATAGAATTCTCCACACAGTCTAATAAAATTTACTGCAGTGTGACAAAGAAAAGCAATTCAGTTATAACACTGTAGCCTTAAAACTAGTAATAGTTTACTTTGTTAGTTGCTGGAGGGATAAAAAGACATAAACATGGTGTGCACTTCTGGGAGTCTCATTTTTGCTTTTGCTTTTTTTTAAAAAAAAAATGATAAACAGCAGTAAGTAGCAGTAAGCAGCAATGGTCCCTCAGAGCAAAATTCTTATTAAATAAGAATATGTGGTTGGATACAATGAACTTTCAAAAGCTTTGGGGAAAAATATTTCTAGAGTCATTCATTTAAATCTTTGTAATAGTTTTACAGGCTCCAGTAGCCATAAATGGTGTGACTGAATGTTTCTCAGTAAGATTGGCAAACAAATTGATGCTTCCCAGCAGGGTGACAGTTCAGATGAGAGAGAGACTGAGATTCTGTTTGAATGCATGAAAGAAACATGATACTGTAATTTTATAGCTATTGTACAGTTAAATCCTGGTTTCTCAACTTTTTTTTTTATATCTCTTTTTCTTATCAAGAGCAACAGCACTGTATGCAGGTATATCCATGTACAGTTACATGCAAACATGTACATTTTTTGCATATCGCTACTTAGTGTATGAATATATTTTTCTATGTATGTCAGTCCCAGTGAAATATATATATATATATATATATATATATATATATATATATATATATATATATATATATATATATATATATATATATATATATTGGGAACCAATGACTTGATAATGCTTTAGTAAGAGACCATGGTATACTGTAAATATTTGTATAACTGTTCTTGTTTGGGCAACTTAAATATCACGAGCTTTAGACAACCAGCACATTACAATGGTGATGGACAAAAAAAATGTAGCATTCAGTAGGAGAAATATTTCTGGAGCATGTCATATAGGCTATCACTTCTTTGAAGAATTTATCACATTTGCAAAATTCCCAAAGAGCTATTTGGATCCTTTTTAATAAAAATAAAATAAAATAAAAATGTTTTGTCTTTCATTGGGATTTTAAGTTATCTGTTCATATAAAATATTAATATAAAATACTCATGAGTGTAAAAAACATCAGTATCTGATATACCAATACAATCCCAATGTTTTTAGTTTAACAATGAAAAAAAATCAAGAGTTCAGAAAACTTTTACAAACTTAGTCCTACATTTTTTCCTAAATTACATGTTTGCATGTAATTATTAGCATTCTGTAGCTGCATAAGAATTTCCAGGTAGTCCTGTATGACAGTTATGTACAATTCAGCCCAACATTTCTGTTGCTCAGTGAGACAGTTGTTAAGCGAATTTTGCTCTGTTTTATGACTTTCTTGCCATTGCCATTAAGTGAATCATTGCAGTTGTTAAGTTAGTGACACGGTTGTTAATTGAATCTGACTTCCACATTAATTTTGCTTGTCAGAAGGTTTCACGTGATCCTGGAACACTGTGACCGTCATAAATATAAGTTGCCAAGTGTCTGAATTTTGATCATGTGAACATGGGGATGCTGCAATGGTCGTAAGTGAAAAAAACAATCATAATTCAGTTTTTTTCAGTGCAAATGGTCACTAAACAAACTGTTGTAAGTCGAGGACTACCTATACTTTCTTGCTAACTTGGTATTTCTCAACCTTAGTATTAGTGTTTGGTTTTTAAGTCTTGTTTCAATATGGAAACATATGAAATGAATGGGCAACTTAATGATAGAATCTTTGCAAATGCTTTGGAATTCGTATACCTGAAAGAATTGCCTAACTAATACTGATTGATAAGCACAAATTCTATGCATTCATGTTACTTTGTTAATAAATCTACACCAATGTTTGGAACAATATTTTTTTTTACTTTCTCATTTTATTCTGGCAGTCTTGAATGTTATTCTATCATCACCCACAGAATGGTAATGGAGAAATTTATTATAGCAGTAAACCTAATTTTGTTGTTGTTAGCTGCGAAGTCGTGTCCAACCCATCGCGACCCCATGGACAATGTTCCTCCAGACCTTCCTGTCCTCTACCATCTTCTGGAGTCCATTTAAGCTCATGCCTACTGCTTCAGTGACTCCATCCAGCCTCCTCATTCTCTGTCGTCCCCTTCTTCTCTTGCCCTCAACCTTTCCCAGCATTAGGCTCTTCTCCAGTGAGTCCTTCCTTCTCATTAGGTGGCCAAAGTATTTGAGTTTTAGCTTCAGGATCTGGCCTTCTAAAGAGCTGTCAGGGTTGATCTCCTCTAGGACGGACCGGTTTGATCGCCTTGCAGTAAACCTAATACTCCAAAACTAATTTGGTCCTCTGTCTTTCAAACTTCAAAATTGAACTTTGGTTTTGAGTGGAATACAGACTGCAGGGTCACATTAGCAGAGTTCAGAGGGAGAGGGAGAGAAAGACAGAAAGAGACAGTCGGGAAGACTGAGGAAGAGATAAAGGAAGAGGTGGGGGAGGGAGGGAAAGATAAAGAAGAGAGAGAGAAAGAGACACAGGAGAGATAGTAGAAGACAGAGACAGACAGAGAAGGAGACAGAAGGAGACATGGAGAGGGAAGCAGTAGACTGAGAGAAACAGACAGAGGGAGAAAGAAGGAGATGGAGAAGGAGAGGAAGACAGAAAAAAGAGAAACAAGGAGAGATAGGAAGAGAGGGAAAGAGAGAGGGAGGGAGATAGAAGGAGAGGGAGAAGGCGAGAGAAAGACAGACAGTGGGAGAGAGGAAGACAGGGAGGGAAAGAGAGAACTAGAGGGAAAGGGAGAGATAAATGGAGAGAGAGAGAGAGAGAGAGAGGATGCATTACCCATTTGTAAGCTCTTTATCCAAGGGACGCAGTGGCTCAGTGGGTTAGGACGCTGAGCTTGTCGATCAGAAGGTCGGCAGTTTGGCGGGTCGAATCCCGAGTGCCGCGTAACAGAGTGAGCGCCTGTTACTCGTCCCAGCTTCTGCCAACCTAGCAGTTCAAAAGCACGTAAAAATGCAAGTAGAAAAATAGGGACCACGACGGTGGGAAGGTAACAGCGTTCCGTGCGCCTTTGGCGTCTAGTCATGCCGGCCACATGACCACGGAGCGTCCTCAGACAAGCGCTGGCTCTTCGGCTTTGAAACGGAGATGAGCACTGGCCCCTAGAGTTGGAAACGACTAGCACGCATGTGCGGGGGAATCTTTACCTTTACTTTAAGCTCTTTATCCTTTCCCTTTCCCCACAAGCTGTTTGATGTGAGGCTGAAGATACTTATTTGCAAATTGAGCTGAGCAGGGTTTTTATAGCAGTTTTTACTGTACTGTTTGTACTACTATAGAACAGAACGTGACCTAGTGTAGGTCTTTCCAGAGGTTGCTGGGTTGACTCTTCCATAATTCGTAGGGTTGATGGACATAGGATGCAAAAATATTTGGAGGACATATATTACCCAATCTTCCTAAAGCCTCCAATCCATACATATTGTAAATATTCTTCTTGTGACTGGAATAAAACCCTTTATAATTAACTGTTCTTCACTTATGGATATATATCAATAATCAGTGCCTGTGCATGCGCACAAGTGTGTGTGCATGCATCCATGCATGCACATGGATGCATGTGTGTGTACACGTGCACAAGTGGGTCTGTGCATATACCCTTCCCATTCTCTTTAACCAACACTTCTGTCCTAGCAACAAGTCTTAAACTGTGCATCTCACTAGAATAGCTAAGAAGGGGGAAAAATAGTTTTTTTTATCCATTATTTTCTCATTGGCCCCATTAAGTATGTGAGCCCACCCCTCCATAGAGAGCCCCACATCTATATACTTACATTTATTTGCACTTTCAGAAAGAAGGGAAGAACACTCCTGATAAGCTCCAAAGGATACCAGCTACTCAGGAGGGTTGAGAGTGTAGTGATTTGTAAAAAGGAAAAACCTTCACCTGTGTGACTGCAAAAACAGTGATTTCCATGCAGCCAAGAAACCCTGTACAAACTTTGTTTTACCCCAGAAAATGCACATGCAATTGAGCACAGTAAATATTTCCCATAGCAGATATTTGCAGTGAATGCACAGATATCCTGGAGGGGATGTCTTCATTTTTGTGGTACTGGCAAGAGGTGAGCTATGCTCAGGCATTGAGTAATCTTTTTTGGACACTCCCTTTAGGATTTCACCATTGTCCTTACTGGCAGTCAACATCTGCAATGGCCTTTGCACGTCCTATTAGGGCTACATCTGTTCATGGTTGCTTACGGCCAGGCATATGGCAATCTACAGAACAGCCCACAGAGTGACACAAATGGCCTGTGATGGCATCAAAATGTTTCTAGGGGACCATGCAGTACATTCCTAGGCACATTTATTCCAATAAATGGTAATACATGGGATGTACAGTCTCATAATAGGTCCTAAGGCTGCAACCTTTAAAACAAACAAAGCAAAACCTCTTTCTCCATTTTGGATGCTGGGGGAAAAAAAAGCTCAGAAATTAAAGTATTTTTAAAAGGGTTGTTTTGATGTATTTCATCAATAAGATAAATGAAGCATGCCAACCAATCCAATTCCCACTATAAATGCATTCCACTTGTTTATTCTGAAAAAGTTGTACAGCATGTCCCCATTTACTAGAAAACTGACTTTGATTCCTGTCAAACTCAAGTTTAAATACAGAAATGTGTCAAATAATTCCCAATTATTATAAATAGAATGCACATTGCAGAAATGGTAGCAGGTTGTACATCACGTTCTTGTCTTCGCTGTATAAATTAGAGATGTAGCAAGTGCTTCCGAACTGTTCCAATCCAAAAGTAACTGGTCATAAATGAAAAGTAAGGTACTACCTCACACATAACACTTTTCAGTGTTAACATGTAAGGGTAGGCTTTTTCAAACAGGAGCTGACAGCTCTTCTTCAGCAAGTTAAACAAGAATAATTTCTTCAACGTAATTGTTTAGCTATGCTTCTGAGTGTATTATTTGTGAGATTTATTTATTTATTTATTTATTTGCTAGTGACTTGGATTTTGTACAAGTCAAGGAAGTTGTTCTGTACCAGCCTGCTACCGGCCTTGCAGAAAAGGCAACCCCTTTACAGACGGCAAGAGGCTGGAATACGTCTGCCAAATTTATTACAAAAACAAACAAAACATGACCAAGATACCGGAGCTTTGAAACACTATCTGAGCGGTTGCTTTCAGCAAACCAGCCCTCCCCACACAAGTCCTTTATAAAGAGTTCAGGGCGTGGCTTCTCTATCCCTCCTTCCGAGAAGCCCCATTGCCTTCCTCCGTTTACTCCTACTTGACTGCCTCCTGCGTCGGGCGTCCTTGAACAGGGCCAGCTGTGGGTCATCTTCATCCACGCTGTCAGGCTCACACAGCTGGGTCTCCACCAGGTGAGAGGGGCCTGGCTGGGGGCTCTGCGGAGCCTCAAAGCCATCATCAGCAAGTTCTTCAACACCCCCCTCCTCCCCCTCATCTGAGTCATCCGACCCAACTGCCGAACCCACAGGCTGACCCTGAATCACAACAGAAGTATCCTCTACTATTTTCCCTAAATGTCTATGGAGATTCTCAGTCATCCGGGTCATGGTTGTCCCCAAAGTGCTTTTTTTCAAAAAGCAACTGAACTTTGAGGCCTCCGAATAGCCTCAACGATTCTCAAAAAGAGTGCTAATGACCAGATGATTGCAAGGAATATGCTCCTTGCATATATTCTCCACCATCCGGTCAGAACTGAAGAAGCTTCTTGGGTGAGAAGCAAAATGTCTTCAAGAAAAAACAAAGTACAGTTTGCCTTTTGGAAAAAAAACAAAACACTTCTTTGGGACCTATTTTCCTTACCACAACAAGCCTCTGTGATACAGATTGAGCTGAAAGAGAGTGACTGGCCTAAAATCCCCTTAGCTTCATGGCTAAGGAAGGACAAGAATACATACTCTTCTAAAGTCTAGTCCAGTATTGTAACCCCAGTTCCACGCTGGAGTTAATTTTGGCATATAGTGCAGAAGCATGAGATCATCTAGAACAGACATGTCAAACACAAGGCCCGGGGGCTGGATCC
Source organism: Vipera berus (assembly GCF_964194415.1). NCBI lineage: Eukaryota > Metazoa > Chordata > Lepidosauria > Squamata > Viperidae > Vipera > Vipera berus. Next base: position 77,868,092 of record NC_138204.1, read on the forward strand.
AGCCCGTGAAGTGGTTTCATATGGCCCGTGAAGCCATCCTGGAAACTGTGAGGGAACGGCCCCCACTGCCTTGGCCCTGGCCCAGAGACCCTCCTCCTGCCAGAGACCCTCAGATCTGTCCCACTCCTGCCCAGGCCCTCATAGGCACCCTTGATGCGAACCATGTAGAGCTGGCCATGCCCACCCAGTAAGCCATACACACTCTAGCCACGCCCACCCAGTAGGCCACGCCCACCCAGGCCATACCCACCAGGCCCCCTGAGGGCAACCGCAATGCTGATGTGGCCCTCAATGAAATTGAGTTTGACACCCCTGATCTAGAATAAGACTTTTATTATTCTAGAACATTGATTTAATTCTTCTGTGCATTGTTGCTGGCTAGTTCACTTGAGGAAGTATGACCTTTTCACCTGATACTTGTGACCTTCTGAAAATCCCCTTTGGAACAAGGTCTATACAATTTTAATACTCTTCTCATCATAACCTAGCAAGACAATAAGTCCCATGTTGACACAACATTTTTCCCCACTGATTTAAGCTCTGGGTTTTAAAGAAACAAAAAATCTGCCATAGAGTCTGCTGAGGAAGAATTTGAATATTTTTTTTCTGCTAATGGATTCTTTCATGAGATTATTAGAAATAATGTCCAGCTAATATTCAGCTTTCCCAGAAAAGTGCAGAGAAGTCAGAGACAGAGATTTTCTTTCTAAAATATTCAAGGAACTCATGAGTGTTTTCTTGATTCACCAAGCTCCCCAAAAGACTTTTTACAGTTCTTTCCCCCCTAAATTCAGAATTAGGGTTCTCCCTAAACTAATTTATTTATTTATTTATTTATTTTTATATACCGCCCTTCTCCCGAGGGACTCGGGGCGGTGTACAGAGTAAGGTAGGTATACAGTTAAACAATAGTAAAAAACGATAGTAAAAACAAATGAAACCCCAAGAGCTATCAGGCCAGGCCGGACTGCTGGAACAGGTAAGTTTTTAAGTCGCGCCGGAAGGTGCGAAGGTCGGGGGCCATCCGGATTTCGGTAGGCAAGCAGTTCCAGAGGGTTGGCGCACCCACTGAGAATGCCCTCCCCCTGGGGGCCACCAGCCGGCATTCTTTGAGCGGTGGCACCCTGAGGAGGCCCTCTCTGTGGGAGCGCACAGGACAGAGGGGTGTTGACGTTGGCAGAAGGTGCTCCCGTAGGTAATCCGGACCCATGCTATGTAGGGCTTTGTATGTCATTGTTAGCACCTTGAATTTCACTTGGAAGGCAACCGGAAGCCAGTGCAGCTCACGGAGGAGAGGTGTGATATGGGAGTATTGGGAGGCCCCCAAAAGTGTTTGTGCAGCTGCACTCTGCACCAGTTGAAGCTTCCGAGTGGCTCTCAAGGGCAGCCCCATGTAGAGAGCGTTACAGTAGTCAAGGCGGGAGGTCACAAGTGCATGGGTGACTGTACGTAAGGCATCCAGGTCCAGATAAGGTCATAGTTGGCGCACCAGTCGAACCCGAGTGAAGGCCCCCTTGGCCACAGCTCCTATGTGATCTTCCAAGGATAGCTGTGAGTCTAGGAGGACACCCAGGTTGCGGGCCCTATTAACAGGGGGTAATAACTCATCCCCGATGTTAAGGGATGGAACGTTCTGAGTATCCTGGCATGCCGGTATGTACAGCCATTCAGTCTTGTCCGGGTTGAGTTGAAGCCTGTTCCTCCCCATCCATTCCTGGACCGCTTCCAGGCAACGGGACATCACGTCGAGGGCATCACTGATGCTGTTTGGAGTTGAGATGAAAAGCTGGGTGTCATCAGCATACTGATGGTACCCTACTCCAAAACCACGAATGATCTCACCTAGCGGTTTCATGTAGATGTTGAACAGGAGAGGCGAGAGAACCGACCCCTGAGGGACTCCACAAACGAGAGGCCTCGGAGTCGACCTCTGTCCTCCTGCCAACACCGACTGCGAACGTCCCAGGAGAAAGGAGGAAAACCACCGCAGAACCGTGCCTCCCACTCCCAATCCCCTGAGGCACCGCAGCAAGATACCATGGTCGATGGTATCGAAAGCCGCCGAAAGGTCTAATAAGACTAGGACAGAGGAATGGCCCCTGTCCCGGGCCCTCCAGAGATCATTCATCAGAGCGACCAATGCCGTCTCCGTGCTGTAGCCCGGCCTGAAGCCCGATTGGCACGGGTCTAGATAATCCGCTTCCTCCAGGACCTGAGGAAGCTGATGCGCCACCACACTCTCAACAACCTTCGCAAGGAAGCGAAGGTTGGAGACTGGACGAAAGTTATTCAATGAAGCTGGGTCTAAGGTGGGCTTCTTGAGGAGAGGTCTCACCACCGCCTCCTTCAAGGAGGCGGGGAAGTGACCCTCACTCAGAGAAGCAGAGATGACCGCCTGAAACCAGCCTCGTGTCCCCTCTCGGGCTGCATAAGCCAGCCAGGAAGGGCATGGGTCCAGTAAGCATGTTGAGGAGCTCAACCTCCTCATAATCCTGTCCACTTCCTTTGGAGTCACAGGATCAAATTCCTCCCAGATGACGTCGACAAGACTGTCCATGTCCTGTTCCTCAGACTCTGCCCAGTTGGAGTCTAGGCCGGTTCGAATCCGAGCGATTTTATCCAACAGATATTGACCAAATTCCTCGGCTCGACCCTGTAAGGGTTCCTCTCTCACCTCTTGGTTCAGAAGGGAGCGAGTCACTCTGAACAGGGCAGCCGGGCGATTATCTGCAGACGCGATGAGGGTGGAAAAATAATTGGATCTCGCCACCCTTATCGCTGCGAGATAAGACCTGGTGAGGATTCTTAGTCGCAACTGGTCGGATTCGGATCGACTAGATCTCCAACGGCTCTCTAGGCCCCGTCTCCGACGCTTCATCTCCCGGAGCTCCGCGGTGAACCATGGGGCTCGCTGGGATCTGCGCCGGGTCAGAGGCCGCAGGGGTACAACTCGGTCAAGTGCCTCCGTGGCTGCCCTTTCCCAGGCTTCCACTAAGGCATCTGCCGAGCTGTGAGCAGAGAGTGCAGGTGGGTTCTCAAGCGCTGCCTGGAACCTATCCGGGTCCATTAGGCGTCTGGGGCGGTACCATCTGGTTGGTTCTGCGCACCCACGGCGGGGGGTGGCAAAGCGGAAGTCTAGCCGTAGGAGGTGATGGTCGGTCCATGACAGGGGCATAATGGTTGGGGAGCCCCCACCGAGATCATCACGCCACCGTCCAGATAAGAAAACCAAGTCGGGGGTGTGGCCTCCCTCATGAGTCGGTCCTGAAATTATTTGCGACAGGTCCATGGCCGTCATGGAAGCCATGAACTCCCAAGCTAGTTCGGACGATCCTCCTAGGGACGGTAGGTTGAAGTCGCCCAAAACCATGAGTTTGGGGAATTCAACCACCAACCCCGAGAGGACATCGAGTAGCTTAGGCAGGGCTGCCGCTGCGCAATTAGGTGGAAGGTACGCCAGCAGCAGGCTCAACTGCGCCCCCGGACCGTATCTCAGAAAGAGAGACTCACACCCGACTATCTGAGGGACGGTGGTCTCCCGCGGGCTAAGGGTCTCCCTGATGATTACTGCCACTCCTCCGTCCCTACCATGGGCCCGAGGCTGGTGCAGCACCTGGAAACCAGGCGGGCAGAGGTCAACCAGAGGGACACCACCCTCTGGGCCCAGCCAGGTTTCCGTGATGCAAGCCAGGTCCGCACGCTCCCTCTCCACTAGGTCTCGAACAAGGGGAGCCTTGTTGGCAACGGACCTGGCATTTAGGTAGACCAGCCTGAGCTCAAGAGGCTGCACATCTCCGCTCCCGGGTCCTCGGGGGAAGTACAGAGGGTCGGAGCGTCTCACCGCTTGTAGAGAGCGGAGATGACCCTCCCGGTGTCGATACGGCCCTCTGCTTGTGCACCTTCTGCCGTTCCCCACCATCCTGGGAATTGGTTGTACGTCAGCTCGCCACTGGGCTTTGTCGGCGACTGGACCCCGTTCCTCACCTTCGTGAACGGTCGTAGGCCTGGCCTGCGCTATGGTTGATGGAAGGGCCCCCTTCGCCGAACCACCATAGTCTTTTCCCACCCCCCTCCCTAACCCAACAAAGAACTTAACTAAGAACTTAATCAGGGGCCTCTTGTTGGTCTTATGCTGGAGGCCCCTGACCCTGCCCGGATTATCATGGGACAAAACAATGTTTATCCTGGCTCTGGTTTTGCAGTTTTCCAAAATTGTTTCCTATTTAAAAAAAAAACCAGTGCAAAAGTAGGCACTTATGTAAAGTTATTCTTTACCTTTGATCTAAAGTACTGAAGTGAAATAATATTGTATTTCTTTTCAGTGCATAATAGCAACCTCTGAAGGCTAGGCTCCATGAACCAACAGAATAAAACAATAAAATCAGCCTCCACGATCTCATGACAATAATAAGCTTAAAAAAAATACAAAGAAAGAAAGAGATAGTAATGCATTCAGAGAAATATATATATATATATATATATATATATATATATATATATATATATATATATATATATATATATATATATATATATATATATATATATATATATATATATATATATACAGTATATATATATATATATATCCCTAATAATTATAAAAATACGAATCCCAGGCATATCTGTACAGAGTGTGTGTGTGTGTGTGTGTGTGGGTATCCCATTTTGCAATTGGGGAAAAAGAAAAAAAAGTGAAATCTTTTCAGTTTCAGAGAGAAAATGAAGCAAGGAAAGTATTTTGTGTCAGGGCAAAGCCCTCACCGTTGGAATGGAAGCTGAGGCAGTGACTTTGTTCCCTTTGTGGCTGTGTTCCATTTACAAGAAGGCCAAAGGGGCTCAGTAGCAAGGAATTACAAACTCACATTTGCCGTTGTCCATTGTTGAAGTGATGCAATGGCTATGCATGTTCTGAAGGGAGTCACGCTGTGCATGGCATGGAAGTGTGTGTCTATACAGTCACTGGCTTGCCAGCTATACTTTGGGGTGTTAGTTCTCTTGCTGTTACTGTAATGAGATTAGCGATGAACATGGTGCTTCTGCTTTCTTTAGACACGGGGTTTTGCAAACTTGTGACAAATATGAGCTGAGCAGCCAGAAAAGCAATCAGCAGAGAGGGCTAAAAAATCTCTCTGTGTGGGATGGTATATTTGAGCACACACTGTGGATAAGAAGGCAACGCCTTTGTAAACTAGATGGATCCCGCTGGGCGTTTAGCACTAAAACCCACTGATAAAAAGGAAAGAAGAGAGGAATTTGTCTTGTGTGAAATCTGCTTCTGATTCTACACCCTATTTACATGCTTGTTAGAATGACATCTTGCAATGTACTCCACCAGACATGTTGCTGAACCAATAAATAAGAAAAATGAAGCCTTTTGCAGATAGTGCATCAGGCCAGTAAGTTGCTAGCTCATGAGCTGAAATTGAACATATGTCCAAAAATGCAAAGTAGGCTTCACAGAGTGTTGTCAGTTGATTTGAAGCCTCTGTGTTTCCCTCCTTGAAGCTCTGGAGTATAACTTGTGCAAATGTATTAAACGCTTGTCTGAGAAAGCTTTCACATGCCTTGATGTGCTCATTGTACAGTAGATATTTTGCTGCTAACTAGGAAATTGCTTAATGGGGGCCCCAAACAAAAGCTGAAAAGATCTAAATATTATCCAAGACTGGCCAGCATTTTTAACAGACCAACAGACATTTCCTAAAGAAGACGTAACATCTTGTTGTCTTTTCCGCCGGTAGGTTGTGACAAAAAAAAAGTGAGGGAGGTGGTGGGGGTGCAAGAAAGAAAAAGTGGGAAAGGAATAAATTGAATCTGCAAAGGCTGCATGGTCAGATATGAAATCAAATGAGGACACAAAAGGATGTTCCAATTTGGTTCACACCTGGTGCTTAGATATTTTAGGTTGCACTCAGAAGTGTTTGTAGAGCTCTGGAATGAAGATATAAAGCTGCAGTGGTGAAGCCCCATTTTATGAACAGGTAGTTAGAAATGCATGAACTCATTTCCTGTGATGGAAGAGCAAGCACTGTCTGAGAAAGGGGAGAAAGACGCACAGCTATTTGAGGAGGAAGGACGATTGCAGAAGAAGGAAATGTGAGAAGGAAACTCAAAGCAAATGTTTTATATTTTTATAATTATTGTCTTGGTATATATGTGTGGTTTTACTTGATTGTTATATGTCGTCCAATTGTTTCTTGTGTAAAAAGGTAAAGTTTCCCCCGCACGTGCGTGCTAGTCGTTTCCTACTCTAGGGGCTGGTGCTCATCTCCATTTCAAAGCCGAAGAGCCAGTGTTTGTCCGAGGACATCTCCGTGGTCATGTGGCCGGCATGACTAGATGCCAAAGGCGCACGGAACGCTGTTACCTTCCCACCGGAGTGGTCCCTATTTCTCTACTTGCATTTTTACATGCTTTCAAACTGCTAGGTTGGCAGAAGCTGGGACGAGTAACAGGTGCTCACTCTGTTACGTGGCACTCGGGATTCGACCCGCCAAACTGCCGACCATCTGATCAACAAGCTCAGCGTCCTAACCCACTGAGCCACCGCATCCCTTGTTTCTTGTTAGGTGGCCCTATAAATTTGATACAGAAATAAACTGTATAAACTGTATGTGTATAAGTTAAGCTGTAGAGCTGCTTCGCCTGTTTTCAAAATTCTGATGGAGATCTATTCAATTCACTAACCTATGCTGAAGGCAATAATCCAAATTAAAACATTCCCAGAAGATGGCTGTTTCCGGTCCACCTGAAAATATCTAAAGAAGAAACACCTAGTAAGATCTTTGGGAAATTAGTTCCACTATTGAAGCATGCTTACCTTTAGGAAGTTTTCTCATTTGCAGGTAGAAACTGCATCCTCATAACTGCAATCCATTATTCTGTATCCTGAATTTAGCAATGGGGAAAAAATGTTGATTTTCTTTTATGTGATGGTCTTACCTGCATTTGAAGAAAAAAAAATCGTATACAAGATGTCTCTTTGGTTATCATGTCTCAAGATGAAGCAAACCAAGTATCTTTAATCTCTGTTTCTGTGGGGCTCAGGTTACCATTCCCTTACCTTGTTATCCTTTTTTTGAACCTGTTCTGATTTTAATTAATTCCTATTAAAGTGTGGGGCCCAGACTTCAACACGGGACTTCAAGATGAGTTTTGAGCAAAACACAATAGAGTAGAATTATGTCTATGATTTCAAAATGTTATTTCTGCAGGTGCATTCCAGAAATACATTTATCTTCTGTCTAACTTAATCATGCTGCTGGCTAAGATTCTGTTTGAGAGTCAACTAGTTTGCTTAGACTTTTTCCACAAACATTATTACTAAGCCAAATATCCCATCACTTCCATCTTTTCATTTGGCTTTTGTTTCCTAAGAACAACTCTGTACTGTCTCTCGTATACGTTTCATGCTATTACTTTCACTGAATTTCTCCAATCTATCAAGATCATTTCATTTCTTTCCTTTAGGGTATGAGTTATCTCATCCAACGTTTTATCATTTACAAATTTGATAGAGATTTCTTCCATCCATTATCCAAATGTTTAATAAGAAAATATTGAAAAGTAGAAGATCCAGAACTTATCTTTATGGCAGACACTTGATATGTCTCACCAATTTTCTGAACATCCTTCCAGGGCAATTTTCAAGCCAGCTATGTATCCATTTGTCATGGCGTCCAACTCAAATTTAATTAGCTTGCTAGTCAGCATAGCATGGGGTAATTTGTCAAAACTTTTGCCCATGTTAAGGGATACTGTTTCTATAGAATTCCCAGAATCTATTAAGGGAGTTTCCTATTTTTTTAAAAAAAGTTTTTTTACTGTGGCAAGATTTATTTATTTATTTATTTATTTATTTATTTATTTATTTATTTAAAAAATGCATGCTGATTTCTGGTAACTATCACATTGTTTCCAACATAGTTTCAGATCAATTTATTTATGTGCTATTATGTTATAGCAAGGGATGCGGTGGCTCAGTGGGTTAGGACGCTGAGCTTGTCAATCAGAAGGTCAGCAGTTTGGCAGGTCAAATCCCAAGTGCCACGTAACAGAGTTAGTGCCTGTTACTCGTCCCAGCTTCTGCCAACCTAGCAGTTCGAAAGCACATAAAAAATGCAAGTAGAAAAATAGGGACCACTATGGTGGGAAGGTAACAGCGTTCTGTGCACCTTTGGCGTCTAGTCATGCCGGCCACATGACCACAGAGACGTCCTTGGACAAGGGCTGGCTCTTCGGCTTTGAAACGGAGATGAGCACCGGCCCCTAGAGTCGGAAACTACAAGCACGCATGTGTGGGGGAACCTTTACCTTTATCTTACAGCAATTGATGTCAGACTTGTTCAGTTTTCCAACATTCCTTAATGGCAATTCCTAAAACAGACTTTCATCTACTTTCTTCAGTATCTTAAGATACAAATCATATGTTTCTGAAGATTCAAAGTGATTTTAAGTAAGCAGATGCTTCATGACAATGTTTCTGACAGTCTCAAATTTCAGCCCTGTCTCTTCATAACCCCTTCACAATGTTTTTATTCAGTTGTCTTACAAAAAGAAGTATACATTCAAACATAGTGTGAAATCTACCAGTTTTAGATCTAAACATAAAATTCTCATATTGCATTATAGAATCTTGAAGCTGAATAACTAATTAAATAAACTAAGGCAATGAGAAATTTTACAAAAGTTGTATCATTGAATATACTTTATTAGCTAATTCTTCTAGAAAGAAGTACTGTGATTTGATTAGATTCCTGTAAAGCAATTATTGCAAAATATATGTGTCCATTATCAATGAAAAGGTAAGGTTTTGGCTGTTGGTCCATAACCTGGCCAGGTTTTCCTTCTGCTGATCCTTTGCACACTTAGAAATCTTTTTGAATGGCATGCATATTTATTGTATGATAAGAAGGTGGATAATGTGTTTAAGATACATATTTTAAGGTATGCTCTGTTGCGAGTTTGGAAAAAGTACAGACACAAGTTAAATTATAAGATACCTATTTGGGCAATACCTAAACACGCAATAGAAAATATAAATGTTGGATTTAAACATGATGTGACTACATATAAGGAAATTTTAAGTTTTGAGAGGAATGTATGGCAATTAAAGTCATATAATATTTTAAAAGAAGAAAAGATTGTACAAACCTGGTTTCAGTATGGGCAATTACAGGCTAGGTGGAAAGAGGACCAGAAAACTGGTTTTTCAATGATTGATGAAAATTTGGTAAAGCAAATTAGAGATCAAGGTCAAGCACATATAAAAAGGATATATCTTGCATTGATAGAAATTGATTCAGAGACGGAACTTGTTAAAGATTGTATGATAAAGTGGGCTCAGAATTTTCAAGAAGTTATTACAATGGATACTTGGGAAAAGATCTGGGTGAGAAATGTAAAATTTACACAGGCCCAAAACTTAAGAGAGAACTTTTACAAAATGTTTTATAGGTGGCACTTAGATCCTAAAAAATTAGCAAGTATGTATCCGAACTGCCAGCCCAAATTTTGGAGGTGTGGTTGTGAGGATGCAACGTATTTTCATATATGGTGGACTTGTAAAAGGGTTAAAGCTTTTTGGATTAAAATTTGGTGGAATATGCAAAAAATATTCAAGAAAAGGATAAAGTTTTGTCCGCAACTGTTTTTATTGGGTATTATCACAGATACTAACGTTGTGGACACTAAGTTGATGTTGAATTTAATTACGGCAGCGAGACTTTTAGTAACGCAATATTGGAAGAAGGAAGAACTGCCGACTATAGAAGAATGGACTTTAAAAGTTTCCAATTTGGCGGAAATGGCAAAGATCTCAGCATATTTGAAAGACCAATCGCAACAGAGATATATTGTGGAGTGGAGAAGATGGATTGATTATATTCAGAATAAATATGGGACTAAAAAGTTTCACTTAGCATTTGAATAAGTAGTGGATTTATATGATGTATAACTAGCTTGTAGTTATTTTATTAAGAGTTAAAGTGCGATAGAATTTAATATTTTATTGTTGTTTGCATATTTTAGATTATGTTTGTTTGTATTTTTATACCCTGTATTTAGCTCTGGGAAGTCGGGGAGGGGGGGAGGGGAGGGGAGAGTTGGGGAGGTTTGGGGAGAGGGGAGGGGTTTTGTATTCAAAAATGTACTGTAAAACTTTTCAATAAAAAAAAGAAATCTTTTTGAAAGTAAGAGTCATAAACTTACAAATCTTGAGTTAGTTGTCAGGAAATGTCCTTACCTATTCTGTCACTGTAGTTCTGATCTTATTTATTTATATTTATTGCTAATTCTTATTTATAATTCAAAACAGACTCTGGGCAGTATAAAACTAAATCCAATCTGATATCTGCACACCATAAAATGAACAAAATGAATATCATATGTGGGGAAAACATCTATCACAGGTAAAGGGTAAAAGTATCCCTGTGGATTTTACTCCACTACCCATAGCCAACTTTAGAGGGTGGTGATCATCTCCCTTTCTTTAAGCCATTTAGCCAACACTGTCTGAATATATTTTCATAGTCATGGTGTTGGAATTCATTGTTGGAATGTATTTCTATGCAACAACTACAATAGTATTCAGCCAGTAGATGTCAGTGTTTACAAGTTTGGGTCTATGATATACTCTATGTTCTTTTGTTCTAAGAGTTTCCTGTTTCTGTTACAGTAATATAGTTGAGCAGTAAAGCACATGGTGATTGTACTCTTTGTTTGCTCTCTGGTGCTTTCTATAAACAGAATTTCTAAAACATGCAGTCAGCATGACATCATGCTGCAACACAGAGTATATGGTGAAACACGGAACACTGCTACCTTCTCACTGAAGTGGTACTTATTTATCTACTTGCATTTTGCATGCTTTCGAATTACTAGCTTGGCAGGAGCTGGGACAAGTAATGGAAGCTTCTCTTGTCATGTGGTAGTAAGGTTCAAACTAATGGAGTACTGACCTTCTCCTGCTATATTTAAGCCACTGAGTCAGTGCACCTCTCAGAAGATAGGTACTGAGGCAAAACAAGCACATTTCCAAAATCCAATCAGTATGAAGTCACTTCATAAATGGCAAAGGAACAGTTTCCATTATATTGAAACCTATAGGGTTGGAAGAAGTAACAAGCGAGAGACAATTGATTTTGAAAAGCACATTGTACCAGTCTCTAAAGCATTAGAGCTGACTCCACCATAGATAATAGCCCAAGATTATTATTGGTGGATTGATTAGAGAAATAATATAATGGATAGGGATAACTGCATGTCTTGTACTTGCAGCAGCTGGTTAGCCCCTTCTGCATTACAGGATTAAAAGTGTTTAGTCTTTGGATGAGAGACTGTAGTGAATATTAGGACTTTAAGCTAGACTGGGAAGTGGAAAAATATTGAAGAAGGCAATGATGGGCCACTTCCATATTACAACCAAGAAAAATGGAAATTTATGACCCTATAGCAGGCATGTCAAACTGCAGGCCCACGGGCTGGATGTGTCACGGTGAAATCACGCCCACCCCATTGCCAGCAATGGGGAAAAAGTCATGATATGTCACATGGTGTCACATGACATCACGAGTTTGACATGCCTGCCCTATAGTCACCAGCAGTCAAACTCAATTCAAGGAAATCTTTAGGGTGACAGTTACTATTGGAAACATTGTCTTGTAGTTGAAGCAATTAGTGTAAAGGTATTCACTTTTGTGCTATGGAGGATTATCAGCAAGAGGACAGAGGTTATGGGTTTTTTCTGTATCCATCCACACTACTGGACATTTGAAAAAGATTTTCAAGATGAAATCATAACTACAGTAACTAAAAATCGCTTTCCTGGCACAAAGCCTACTCCTGAAACTTGATATTCTAAATCTGCCATCACAGTACTGCTTGGTCAACTGGATTATCAAACTGCTATTACTTTAACACTGATAAATGGGATGGCTTCATCCTTTGCACTCAAGAACATGACAAACTAGTTCAGAGAAATAAAGCAGGCTGGAATTTTACATCATTTAATCAGAAGTGTTAAAGACCTAGCAGCTGCATTTGTATCGCAGTTTCAGTGTCTTTAAAGCAGACAGGTTAAACTTGCAATGTCACATGACGTCGTGAGATGTATCAGGACTGTTTTGCCATTGCCAGCAATGGGGTGGATGCAGCTTCCGGATGGTCCGTCTGGCCCGCGGGCTGGCAGTTTGACACCCCTGCTTTAAGGGCTTACTCAGTTTCATTTCTTTTTTTTAAAAAAAATCCAGCCTATACAGTTGCTTTGAGTCCCCCCAAAATGAATCATTGTCAAGCTAACATTGTGGGGTAAGCCCTACATCCTTGGCATTTGCCATCTGAGACAGGTGATCCACTCTGTTTTGTGATGGGGCTAGTTCTGAATATGTATCATGCAAAAGAGATGCAAGTTGATCATCAGCATCTAATCTACAGAGTTGACTGTACCCGCTTAAAAAGACTAATAATATGGTTTGGTAATAAGGAGCTTTGTATGTCAAATATTACCATTTAGAAACAATATAATAGTGCAATTGTGATGCCGGATTAACATTTCAGCAGTATTTTTGTTTTAAGCAGTAGTTTGTTTGAACATGGAAGGCAATTGACACCTGGAAAAAAAAGGAGAATGTTCAAGAAAGAAAGCAAATCATGACTGAACATTAAAATTCACAAACTTTGTTTCATTTCTCATGCAATTTGCATATTTTTAGATTAAAACAGCAGGATGGCAGCAGTAAAGTAGATGTTTGTTATTGATTGTTTGGATTGTGGTCACTATTGATATTTAATTTGAAAGGGCAAGTTACTCAATTATCTTTGAATATCTGATTTGTTTTCCTGCGTAGTTCAGATTTCAAATACAAAAATTATTTCAAGTTTTTTACAAGGACGTGCACTACTTGCAATAGAGAATTATGTCTGCAAGGCAGGCGTGGATGTCAAAGGAATAGAAAATGCAATAAATATTGGAAGTTTTCAATTTACCTACATAGAATGGACTTAGGAAAAGAACAGACTTGAAAAATTAAAATAAAAATAAAATGTCTTATTATGAGATGAATAGACAATCTTCTTTGCTATCACATCTTCTTGTCTACATCTTGCTTTTCTGCTTACTTTCTGATGCCTTAGTTCTCCATCCTAACTGAAACTATCCAAATTTATTCTTCTTTCAATTCCTTGCCCATCCTTGCTGTTCTCCCTTTACAGTCCTGTTTTTCAAAACTGTCTTTGCCTTCATTTTCAGATTTGCATCTGAAGAACATTCTCTCTTCACTTAAAACGCATACTGAATCCATGCAAGTTCTTATTTCTGAGATCATCTGGGTAACATCCAGAAATTCAGTTAGGATAAGGTAGAGTTAAGAAACTACACTTTATTTAAAATGTCTGCAAAGCACTACAGATTCTCAAAAACATTCTTTTTTAAAACAAAACTTATAAAAAATATAGACTGCACTTACTCTGCCTTAGCAATTTTTCTTAGAGCATATATTTCACATCAGATTGGCTGCAGTAGCAATTCTGCAGTATTTTTGTATGGCCAAACCAGAAATTATATAAAAGTTCATATCATATCTTTGGTTGTAACATCCCCCCCCCAAAAAAAAAATATCAATATTTCTACTTAAAGAAATTTTATTTTCCCCATTTTCAAACATTATTTGAAAAAAATGATGAAATTACCAGCATATTTTTTTTTTTATCCATGGGGCTTCTGGGTGAGGACTTGTGGTTAGGGAGACATTGCTGTGAGCATTGCCAAGACTAGGGACATCATTGAAGAGAAGGTCCTGGCTAATGAAATTCTGTCCAGGGAAGGAGAGATCAGGAGATCATCCACTTGTCCTCTCCATAGCTGCTCCTTGTGAGGACACCACAGGAATTGAATTTCTTGTGGTTTATTGTGAGTTGAGTAGCCTGGAATTCAAGGAATTACTATTGATCAGGCCTAAGGCCAAAGAAAAGATGGTGAAATCCAACTGAGTCCAATCCTTTTTTTGCTTATATCTAATAGATAAAAACTTGCCAATGTATAACTCTCTAAGCTACAAGATATAGCTTGAGAGATTCTAGGGTGTGATTACTTTGTACCTCTTCTCCCCAGCCCTATTTAGTCTGGGGCTGTGCAGTCTCATACTCCAGACCTGTCTCTAGGAAAATTCTGTGTGCCAAAACTTTCCCCCACTGCTCCTGAAGGTGCACATTCATACCATTACAAATAAGATAAGAGTGATATGAGCTAGATTGTGGGACTGTAGCTCTGGAGAGTTAGGGTTAGGGCTAAATGTTAAAGATGGAGGAAATCAAAATTGGAAAACAAGGGGGAAAATGGAGAAGGTTGCCTTTACTTTCACTCCAGTAATTGACTTATTTTCTCTTTGGGACCATAAATATTACAATGGCAAAAAAAATAAAAGCAGCAAAAATAGGAGAAGGAAGGAGAGGTTCACTAGAAGAACTCAAAGATAAATTTATTGCAGAAAATATTTGAGGCGTTAAGCAAGAGGATGACTGAAACAGTTGCCAATAGAATGGAAGTTTTTTTTAAAAAAAAACAAATGGAAAAATGATTTGCAGGGATAAAAAAAAGATGAAAAAACCAGTTAAGAAGAGTGAAGAATCTATAGCACTGTTGGCTGGAGATGTAAACCAAATTGATGTGAAAGAGGAAGTTTTGAAAGTAAGTCAGACGTTATAAACAGTAATATGGAGAAAGATTTTTATAACTTTGTTTAAGATTTGGAGCAAATTGAGAGGACAACGGGGAAGATGTCAAAGAAAAGATTGTTAAGTTTTGGGTTTGATCAGATAAGAATGACACAGGGTCAAAGATTGATAAAGTTTATAGGCTCAGTATATGATTTGTAAAATTAAGAAAAGTTCCAAGGGATTTCCATGTACACTTTGTCAGGAAGAAGACTAGAGATCAATTTTTGCAACACCATTTTAAGAGATCACATCTTTATTATCAGTCCTAGAGTGAGGAGTAATAATACAGAAGGAATTGTACTTAATGAAATTCCAATCAGAATACTGTGCAAGAGGAAAAAGGGTTTTTTTTCTGACCAATAAAGTCAGACAAAAAAAGATTCCACATTTAAATTGGATAAGTTGTAAGGGGTGATTTTTACTTTGAAACAGCAGAGATGCAGACTGAACTCTGTGCACAAAGGAAGAGATTTGGGGGTGCATAGGGAAATTAAAGAAGAATTGAAGGAAATGCAAATGGAATTGTCAATGAGAGATTTTAAAAAAAATCACACAACAGTGAAGTTAGCTCCATGCCTCTTAACATTCTGGAGGTCCCTTTGGATGTGAGAATCCCAAGAGATAGGAGATATCTTGTAATGGCTCCCTTATAGCAGCCAACACCATCCTCTCTTCTTGTTGCACTTTTCATAGGTTTATTTAAAAAAACATGAATGTTTTTATGTGTCTTTGCATTATAACTAAATGTTCTACGCTGCCCAGAGTCACTTTTTGTGAAGTAGGTGTCCATATAAACTTGATAGATAAATAAAAAGCTACTACTTGAGGTTTTTAGTAGACACTAGCATATAAATTACACTTTCCAATGTGAGGTTACATTCCATATGAAATATTAATATTTATGCATAAGAAGGGGGCATCAGGAGGTTCACAGAAAACTTGAAAATTAAGTACATTAGAAAAATCTTGAAGAAAGAAAAGATTTTGGCCTAGAAATCAGAAGATGGTGAGTTTTAGTTCCACTTTAGGGACAAAAGCCTGCTGGGTGACTTTGAGCCAGTCACAGTCTCTCAGCTCAAACCACATTATTTTGTGGGGGGGGGGAAATAGGAGGAAGAGGGAGTATTGGGTATGTTCAGTGCCTTATGTTTATAAATAAATAAAGGAAAGGAAAGGAAAGGAAAGGAAAGGAAAGGAAAGGAAAGGAAAGGAAAGGAAAGGAAAGGAAAGGAAAGGAAAGGAAAGGAAAGAAGGAAGGAAGGAAGGAAGGAAGGAAGGAAGGAGAAAGAGAAGGAAAAGAGAAAGAAAGAGAAAGAGAAAGAAAGGGAGGGAGGGAGGAAGAAAGGAAGAGAAAGAAAGAAAGAAAGAAAGAAAGAAAGAAAGAAAGAAAGAAAGAAAGAAAGAAAGAAAGAAAGAAAGAAAGAAAGAAAGAAAGAACAACCTTGGGAAAAGATAAAGATACCTCTTGGCACAATCAGTCAGATAGGAATGCTGTGGAAAAGGGATTCAAAGATAAGGAAGGAGATGGGACACAGTATTCTGGAAAAGACCACAACTGGTGGAAAAAAGAATATTCTGCCCCATGATATTTATATTTTATACCATTGCAACTTTCAGTGTGAATTTATTTACCCTATAAATAGCTTTATGGTTGTGATCCCTAAACCATCTCAAGAAGGATTTGATGATCCTTGAAGCATTCCATATGCTGTGAGCTCATACTTTTGTTGTTGTTGTTATTTCTTAAATGCTCATGTTCTTGTTAACAAAGATAAAATAAGGCATTGCTTTTTAAGAAAGAAAAAACCCTTGGTAATGCTTCTAGAACAGTTTTATCTTTGTGACATTAATGATAATCTCTTGTGTAATTAACTGTGGAGTGGTTATGCATGCATTATGCAGTCCATGACAAGCCTCATAGAAAATACATCAGTATTAGCCACAGGTGAATTCGTTTAGAAAGATTAATGACTGCACCTGAATTTTAATGCCTGAAAAGGGACAGAACACTGAATCCTTAATTAAAAAGTTGAATGAGTGGTATGGTTTGTTTAACATCACAAATTTCAACTGGAGATTTCTATATTCAAATGAAGTCTGCAAAGGGAAACTTTCCTCCAAGCAGGGAAGAGTAAAGGTGAGAAGCAATCATGTTTTATGTGCTTTCCGTTATGTAAATCGATACATGGATCAGTTGCTTTGATAAGGATCAAATATGGTATAATTATGGCTCCTCTGTGCTTACAGTGAATGTTTGGGGGGTAAAAAAAATATGTTGGGAACACGTTGCAGCACAATTCTGCTACCAGCAGAACATCAGATGAGAAAGCCAGGAGTGATCTTATTCTTCCCTTAATGAGGGACCGTTTTTGCTTCAGTACGATTTTGCAGAGTTTTTAATCAGGAGAAAGTAACCTTGAAAATTACCACCGGAGTCCCATTCCCAGAAGAATGTGAACTGGCTTCCTTCAATTCTCTTTCAATTAGCAAGTTACTTTCAAGTTATTACCATGAAATTTATTCCTCTTAAGATAACGTCAGGTTGAAAATCCAAGAGA
The DNA here is from genome assembly GCF_964194415.1 of Vipera berus. Taxonomy (NCBI): domain Eukaryota; kingdom Metazoa; phylum Chordata; class Lepidosauria; order Squamata; family Viperidae; genus Vipera; species Vipera berus. The sequence continues at coordinate 77,885,365 of NC_138204.1, forward strand.
GCAAATGTGGTTACCTATACCATTATAAATTAATCTTATCACTTGCTGATCCAGTATTATTTCTTAAAAATATTGAGTTTGATTTGAATGTTTTTTTAAAAAAGAATGAAATAAAATTTACAGAATCTCACAATCACTTCAATTCACTGACACTTCTCACAATCAGCTTCATTTTGGCCATACTAAACAGCACAGTATCTAGCCAATCTCTTATAAAGTTTATTGGTTTAGAAACAAAGAAAGAAAAAAAGCCAGATCAGCTAAATTTAAAACAGTTTAGTGCTTCATAGATGTAGGCATTAGACTGGCTATTTCCAAATGCCTGAAAATTCTTTTATCAAACAAATAGTTTGGGTTGATGGCTAAATCTATTTGGTGGATGTCAGCATTTAATTTATGCTTTTTTATCCCACTAAATTAAAAAAAAAATAAAGTAGAGAAAACTAGAGTTAGTGAACTGGTGAGTTCACACCCTTGCTTTTTTAGTTGGACATCAAAACAAGGAAAATGCTTACTAATATTAATGGACTTTCCAACCATTGATTTCACATTTATATCAAAGTAGTTCTTTCTGTTTCTCTCTTTTTTTTCAGAACCCCCAAAGCCTCATTCTGTTCTGTTCAGACATTACAGCATTTTCTTTTGTCTTTTCACAACCTGCAAGTAAGCCATATCTGTTTCTCCTTGTTTAATAACTACCTCATTTAATGACCATTTGTACTTACAATAGAAGGGACGTGGTGGCTCAGTGGGTTAGGACGCTGAACTTGTCGATCGGAAGGTCGGCAGTTTGGCGGGTCGAATCCCGAGTGCCGCGTAGCAGAGTGAGCGCCTGTTACTCGTCCCAGCTTCTGCCAACCTAGCAGTTCGAAAGCACATAAAAATGCAAGTAGACAAATAGGGACCACTATGGTGGGAAGGTAACAGCGTTCCGTGTGCCTTTGGCATCTAGTCATGCCGGCCACATGACCACAGAGACGTCCTTGGACAAGCGCTGGCTCTTCGGCTTTGAAACGGAGATGAGCACCGCCCCCTAGAGTCGGAACGACTAGCACGCATGTGTGTGCGGGGGAACCTTTACCTTTTACTTACTTACAATGGTGATAAAAAAGTAACTTTATGAATAGTTCTTGCATTTACAACTGTCATAGATCTTTAAAACAAAGGAAAGATGTTGTCCAATTATACATACTGTCACAGTTTTACTTAGCAACTTTTTGTTTAACAACAGTTGTGGTTGCTAAATAAGGGCAACCGTAGTCATACTAATGTTCCTGTAATGTTACACTTTCTTAGAAGTATCTGTATGCAGGATTTTAAAATGTATTTAATGGGATATAATTAATTGTTTTTACAACAGGAGTTAGACTGTTTTGGAGTGCTGTTATGATATGTAAATATAAAATAAAAAATATTAGATTACATTTTAACTAGACACCGCAATAACCTAAAATATTGTTATTCTTTATTTTCCTAGTAAATTTCTTCATTTTCTTTCTTTTGTTTGATGCTAATTATAGAAAGGAAGGAAAGGCTAATGGTTTGCATGTTGTTTGCATAAGTTCAGGGATCAGAAATTTCTTACAGCTTGGAATCCTTAAATAGAAGTCACTGATATCTTTTTAAAAAGTACCTTATAAACCCTCAATACATAAAATTCCATCTGGAGTAATCATAGCCTTTATCCAAAATCCAGATGAATAAGATGTGTTAGTGGAACTGTTCTGAACCATTTTCTTCACTGAAAAAAGGGTTTAACATCTTTTGCAAGAAGCTGGTCTCAGGCACAGTATGTGTTTTGGCTTTAGCGAGTACAGTGCAAACATTTTGCAAGTACAATTCACAGCTCCAGTTATAGGTTGTTTATCGTATTTATAACAATCATATTTCCAGAGGTAATTGCTGAAATAATATAAACACTTGAGGAAAAGTTCCTGACAGAAAGCTATTTAAAAACCATGTAGCCCACAGGGCAGCTAGGGCTAAACTGATTCTCTTTTCATTATAGTTTATCCATCCATTAAAAGCTAAGCATTTTTGTCTGCTTTTCTCACTCTGATCCATGGATCTTGGATGTTTTCTGTTGAAGCAATGAAGAAGGCAATACCCGAGCTTGCTTTTCAGTTTGATGGCCGTTGGTAGCAAGAATTTGCTGCACTTCGATTATGAGGAATGGTTCATTATGGAAGGAAATCTATATTTTCTGCAGGCAGCATTCTCAAGCCGACTGACTTCCATGTTTCACTCACTTCTGGCGGGCCGTTTATTCCAAACCAAGAAGCTTCTTCGCTTATGAATTATTATTTTTCAAAGGACAACCAGTATAAAAGGTTAAAGACTTAGTCTAGATAACATATAGAGAAACCTAAGGTAATGCCTTAGGCCCGGGATATTTGCAGGGCCGTCTGTTGTCAGGAACGACTTCCCATCACCCAGTGCGCTCACACAGGGAGGGCCTCCTCAGGGTGCCATTGGCTAGACAATGTCGGCTGGTGACCCCCAGGGGGATGGCCTTTTCTGTGGGAGTGCCTGCCCTGTGGAATCAACTTCCCCTTGAGCTCCGGATGCCCCGGACCTCCGGTCCTTTCGTCGCGGCCTTAAAACATTTCTTTTCCATCAGGCTGACCTGGACTGACAATAGGGATTTTTAAAAATGTTTTTAATATTTTATCATTGGGGCTTTAATTTAATTTTTTTAACATTTGTATTATTGTCTTTTATTGTTGTTAGCCGCCCTGAGTCCTTCGGGAGATAGGGCGGCATATAAGTCCCAAAAATAAATGATAAAAAAAATAATAGTAAAAGACAGCAGGATATCAAATAAATATTTCTCTACCTCAAGAAATCATCAGTTCTCAAAAGAAAAAACCCTCTGCTCTACTGGATAATTAGATTAACATTTCTGCATTGGATTATAAAATTCTGGATTATTTATTTGTTCATTTATGAATTTTCTTTCTTGCCTTATTACATTTATTTACACTGCTGCTCAAGATGAGTGTTTCTCAGCCTTGGTGACTTTAAGAACTGTGAACTTCAACTTCCAGAATTCACTGCACCTCTTCCACTCTGGTAAACTCATAATGCTGACAGACTTTATGGAAATATGCATGTAAAGATCTTCTACCTAAATGTGAAGATGGCCTAATCACATACATTGATCAGAAGGAGCCTTCTTTAAATGCTCACCTGAATGGATCCTGGTAATGAATTGGGCATGCTTTCCATTTTGAAATATTTCCCAGAATAGATGTGAACAGAAGACTGGTCTGTTCCTTACTTCTGATTTTCATGTGTTCAGTCATGAGGTTTGAAGAGGAATTATATTTAGATTTGCTTAAAGACAAGCACATGTCTTCATTTGAACCATAATAAAGTAAAATCCCAGATCACATGGAGAGCTGTATTCAGCCCCCAGCTGAATTTTACTGTGTGACATGTAATCAGAGTAGACATCTGACATAGCTATCAATTAAGGCAAATTTATGAACTCAATCATCTGCTTATCTTCAAATGTTTGGAAATATCTTTGATCTCACCCTTCATAGAAACGTTTAACATGTAATGAGTGAGCAACTGGTGAGCATTAACCGAGTTGTATACAGCAAGTCCAATTCTTTCCCCTTTCACATGAAATGAGTCTATGGTAATATGTGATCTTCCTCTTGTCAATGTCATACTACCACCACCATCATCATCAGTAAAGTTTCTGTACATGCGGTAAACCGCAGACTCCTATGTTACATATTTCAAGGATCCTGTAATCAACTTTATGCCAGTTGTACAGAAAGGCAATTGGTAGCTGGTGACAAATGACAAATCTGTCCTGATGCTTCCTTTTAAGATTCAAGGTGTGGTGATGACCTATAAAGCCCTAGATGGCTTGGGTCTGGGATATCTGAGGGAACACCTGCTGCCGGCATCAAGTTCCCTTCGTCCTGTGCGCTCCCACATGGAGGGCCTTCTCAGGGTGCTGCCGGTAAAAGACTGCCGGCGGATAACACCCAGGGGGAGGGCCTTCTCAGTGGGTGCGCCTGCCCTTTGGAACCAGCTGCCTGTGGAGCTTAGGACTGCCCCCGACCTTCAGTCATTCCGCCGGGACCTGAAGACCTGGCTCTTTGAGCTTTCCGGCCCAGGCTGAGAGTTTTTAATTGGGGTTTTATATTTTTCAGGGATCAAATTTAATTATTTTTAACTGTTTTTAACTTTTATATTGTATTGACGTTTTTAAATACTTTGTAAACCGCCCTGAGTCCTACGGGAAAAGGGCGGTATATAAATTCAATAAACTTAAACTTAACAATAAACTTAATTGGTGGTGCCTCAAGCACATTCTTGAGGTTGAGGCACATACTAAGAACCAATTTTGACTGTTCTCAAAGATATTGTAGGAAAATATAATTTGACTCTGGATCTAAGACAGGAAAGGCTTATCAGTAACTCTGCCAGGATATACGGGTCACAGCAACTATATACTTAGGCTAGCTGAGCATACAAAGGTAATTTGAATAGAACATCAGCTTTACCATTTAGACATAGAAAGGTGCTATGATATTTTCCAACTAGGTCATAAGAGAAAACAAATCCAGGCACCATTCGGATATTACTTATCTAAATAAGTAATTTAGGTAGGTAAGTAAGTAAGTAAGTAAATGAATGAATAAATAAAGTTAATCAATGTTTTAGTTCCCATGAACAAAATTAACTGTTAGTTGGGGAAATGGTTGTATGATTAGTGATGAACACAGTACATGAACAAATATTATCAGTTGAAATTTAAAAACTTTTATTCCTATTTATTGTTATTATTATTCAATTTCCATTTTCTCTAGGAACGTATGCCTGAAATTATTCACTCCAACTGCAGCCATCTAGTGAGGTAACATATCCTTAAAAAAAAGGTGTTTATGAATTAGAATTTTAACTTCCTTTTTGTCCTCAGTTGTAGCCAACAGCCCACATCCCCCCCCCCACACACACACAAAGATTTTGATCCTGGCATTAATCCAGTATTTTCCCTTAACTCTAAAAAAAAACATCCAATATTTTTTTCATACAGCTTGCTTGCTAGAGGAGTGACAATGGGAACCAAAAGAAAAGGAATGTAAAAACAGAATAATCGAAAATTTTGTTTGTGAGATACAATTATTCCTCCATAAAATATTCCACCAGCCCGAGATCTTGAGGTCAGCCTAGCCTTTGGCCAACTAGATGATCCGTTCTTCCTCATTAGGTCCTTGATGGTAACATGAACATTTTCCTTGCCACAGAAATAATGGAATATTCGTTTTCATCTCCAGTGTAAAAGAAAATAAACATTTCCTTCAACATCTGGTATATGTGAAACATTTCAAGTTATTATATTTTCATGCCCTTTTTATTCTCTCTCTCTCTCTCTCTCTCTCTCTCTCTCTCTCTCTCTCTCTCATAGACTCTTTCATCCCTTTTTCTCATTTGGTTTTCCAAGAGTACAGCCCATTGAAAAGAGACTTTGAATAATCTACATGGAAGCACTAGCAAGGTTGGCTCAACTTGTCATTTGAATTATGTAAAACCATGAGATGCAAGTGACAGGGATGATTAAATTAGGGTTTTTCAAATGGACTGACTGGTGGAGAATGTGTTTGCTGCTGCCCCCAACAGTGTATTTTCAATATTCCCTCAATCTTTCTGAGTTAAAATGCTTCCGATACAAAAGCACAGTCCAGGCAGCTTAAATTATACCTCATTATATCAGTATCCTGCTTCTATATATTTTAATTAAATCAAGGTAACAGTATGTGGCTGAAATCGGATTACTTCAAGACCAATACATGTGCAAAGCTTTATGCAGATTTTAGAGCTGTGCACATTTCCCCGTTACATTATAAACTGTTTTAGTATCAATCTCATCCAATCCTGCATGCATACCCAGGAATCCTAGCAGCATATGGTGGGATTTACTGAACAAAATAAAGTATTCCTAGAAATGCAGAGATTGAATTAAGTACTGGCAAAGTGAAAATGCCTTCTTCTCTAATCCACTGCTTTTAACAGCAACTGTTGTCAGAGGCATTTGTTTGCCTGACAGAACCATTAACGAAAGAATATCTGTCTCCACAATAGAACCTATATGACAACTCTGTAAAACCTCCCCACCACATGGATTTAGCATTCAGACTCACAGATGTGTTGTACAACTGGAAGCCACCATTCATATATTTCATTTTCAGGGGAAGAGTGGCATTATACACTTACCATATTGAGAGCTTAATGTGTGCATAGGCAACACTTGAGGCTCTATGATTGTACAGAAGGATGAAAAAGATGTCACAGTTAGATTTAAGTTGGGACCACCTATGATCAAATTATTTTTAAGTTGATAATATAGATAAAGTAAGGCAAGGCAAGGCAAGGCAAGACAAGACAAGATAATGTTTATTGTCACTTTTTCTGTGAACACACTGACCCACATTAAAAAATAAATATATTGAATACATAGCAGGAAATGGTTGATACAATATGGCATAAAGCTATTACAGAATCTAATTGTTCCGCTTCGAATAATATAAATCTATATTGATTATAAAGTATTAAAAGTGTGCACATTTCTCAGGACTTTACCTATTGCCTAGGATTGTCAAGCCATCAAGAGTTATGGATTGTCAGGTGTGCCGCCTGGCTCCAAGAATTAATACACAGTCCTGAAACCCACACTTTATCTACAACAATGGCTTGTCAATTTTTATTAACATACGAATGAGGTTTTCAAATAATTCCAATAGTTTAGACCAGTGTTTTTAATGTATTTTTCTAACCTTTTCGGTATCTCTAGTGAAGATAGTGCCTCTGTATGAAACTCCAGGGCTGTGTTTGATGTGTGCACATCAAAAATATAAAGGTGACAATTTTGACTGGCCAATAGAAGAGGAAAGGGATTCAGTACATGGTCATCAAAGCCATTTTGTTATTTTTATCCACTTCCTTACCACCCTATGCAGATGTTCACAATCTGAAAACTTTATGATTTACTGAACTTGATACTGTCTAAATTTGGATAGAGAGCTTAACATTTTGCAAGTTTCTAAAATCTCTCTCTCTTTTTTTTCAGCATCTCATACAAAGATGCAGATTCAACGAGTTTCTAAATTACTGGAATCAGCTTTGAAGTGAACAGGGAAGAGAAAAGGAACCTCAGATATTCGAATGGATATCATGTATAAGACACTTCTACAACTGGTATGGTTAAATTTTAGGCTTCAAGCCAGCTGAGAATGTAGAAGAAAACAGCTGGCTGTAAAGCCAGATACATTATGAGCTAGCCAAAGGGGAAACATGCCAGGTTCTGTCTGTTACTGGAAGAGGTGGATCCATGTTATTCTCTCCCACTCTCTTTTATTCACTTCCTCACACATACGTCTGTTATCCTCTGGGAAACTTCTTCTTCTTCTTTTTTAGTTTGCTGCTCAGAACCTAAATATACTGATTAGGGATATCTGAACAGAAAGTTAGGTTTAATGTCAAGGGTTCCTCCACAGCGAGGGATTCGTGATATTTGCAAACTCTGCACTCTGAACGGTTTTGCTATCCATTTCAGTTGCTCAGCAGGTCTCCTGTTTGCTTTCATTACTTTGCAATCATGCATTTTAACCTAATGCCGCTGTGAGACAGAATAGCCAAAAAAACATTCTGGGGAAGCGAGCTTGGAGGTGCTGAACTAGCTGTTTCTTCCTTGCAGGAACAATGAACCGGCTAGTGTTTAGGACGTAAAGTCTAACTTTCCGCTCTGCATTACTGCACACTGATCCCGTTTTTTATCCCATTTGCTTTTTCTTTGGGGTTTGATTTGCATTCTGCGAGTGAGCTAATCTGTTAGACATTTAAATATGCACGGACATAGAGAGAGAGAATTAGGAGCTACTTGTTATTTAGCACCACAAGTATTAGCTAAACTTGGTTAAAAGTTTTGTTCTTTCTCCTTAAATTTAGCCATTTGATTTTCATTTTAGACAATTATGCAGGAGCATAAAGTAGGACACATTGGGAGGCTGGGAAGCAGGTTTGACCCGTGGCACTCTCACAAAATGGACGTCACAATGGATAGGCTATTTGGAAAACATCCATTGACCAGAAGGAAAACTAAAATAAAACTTTCTTGTCCAATAACTAATCATTGGTGAGAGCTGCAAGCTTATTGACAGTCTTCCAAAAAATACACTAGGTTATAACTGTTCATCCTTTTTCTTAAGTTGTCTGTTGTGGATAAGAAGCTTTGTAGACCCCAAAATGTCTGGGGCATTTTGGTGTCTTTCAGAAGCATGTTGGGGACATGTGGTTAGGCTGCTTTAGTGATTAGCTTCTCACATTCCTAAATACGTTTCTGAATAATTTTGGGAATGGGAAGTCTCCATAGAAATTGTTCCTGATTTTTTGAAATATGTCTTCCCCTTTTATTTCTAATCATGTGTGTTCCACTTAGTGTAGTCTCTTGGTCTTCCAGGGACTCTTTTCAGAGAATGCATGCAATTTCTCAGTGGAAGGTGAAGGAAAAATCACTTCTTACCTCACTCACTCCTTCTGCAGGATTTCTCTCTCTCTCTCTCTCCTTTTCTTTTTTTACAAAACTTTATTAAGTTTCAAAAGAAAATAAAATGCAGAAAAACAGAAAAAAGAGGGTGGCAGTGGGGAAAAATGGGAGCACAGGAAAAAGAAGAAAAATATAGAAGTGAATAACTTCTGACTTTCTTCAGTACAGATACAAATATAGGTAAAATAGCTCTGAAAATTAGCTTTAGCTCTAAAATTTACCATAACACACAGTACTTATAGAATTATAAGCAATTCTAGTTAAAATTTCATTTCAGCAAAAGTCCAAAGATAAAGTCTTTTCTTTAATCAAAGTAGTGAATTTTGCCCTCTCTGCCAACTCCGTTAACTTCACCATCTATTCTTCTGTTGTGAGAATTTGTGAGTCCTTCCATCTCTATGTACATAAAGATCTTGCTGCTGTTATCATATAGAAAAATAAAGTCCCATGCTTTTTTAAAAGTCTGTCCATTAAACTTAAAAACCACTGGTTTTAATTGTACATTCATTTTAAGAATTCTATAAGTTAAAATACAAATATTTCTTAGCTTCCTTACATGTCCAAAGATGATAAAAAGTACCTTCACATTGCTTATATTCCCAACATATATTTAACAAACCTTATTCATCTTTAACAATTTATCAGGTCTTAAATACCAGCTTTCCATTATCTTTTAAAAATTCTCTTTCAATTGTAAATCAGTGTAAATTTCAAACTCTCCTCCAGCATTATGTCAAATCCAACATTTTTGCCCATTTGCTCATATAATCTTTAACCCTGTTAATCTTCTATATTCATGTTTAATTTTTAATAAAGCTTTAGCTGCAGCATTTCTCTTGATCCAATTTATTAGGTGGTTCTTTCTTGAAAATATTGGGAACAAAAGTGTCCTATTTCCAAAGGAGGTTTCCTATAAAAAAAACAAAAACACAAAACCAATATTAATCAGAGGTACGATGCACAATTTATGTAGAAGTAACACCCACACTTGCATACTCAAAAACATGCTAGAAAGTGAGGACCAAAAAACTATTGTGTGCACGTATCTACTGTGTTTATACCTTCGCTGAGCTGGATGGTTAAAGAAATCAGGACATAAGCTTCCCTTGCTAGATGCAATGCTGCCTAGCAGGATTTCCTTCCTCTCCCCACTTCTCCTAGCCTGCCTGCAATTAATTAAAGCAAGATGGAATATGGAGCGGCACATGCTTTGTTTATAGAACAATGGCCTTGACCCTTAGTTCCCAGCTTTTGTGCTCCAAAAGTTCTAAAGTTCAACTTGCATTAAGGGAATCACATGTAGCAAATTTGGGGAAGAACCTGCTGCTTCCAGTCAGGTGGTTTATTCAATTTGGGGCTGGAAGACTGATCCACTGTTTGGTTTTCTACTGTTAGCTCTATGTGCAACCTCTGTTGACTTGCCACATTTCTGGCTGTGGAATGCTCTGTAATGTGCATGCATGATCCAACCACCCTTAGAGAGTTAGCTTAACTAAGTTGAGAAATATCCATACATCTTTATGTAGTCTATTGTGGTTTTTTAAATAAATAAATAAATAAATAAATCTCTTTTTAATTTATCGTGAAATGCCTTGTTAAAGTGCATTTTTTTAAAAAAATCAGTGCAAATGTTTTGTGCTATAAATTAAAGGACTGTTGTTGTATTTTAAGTGATTAAATATTGAGTGGAAAATCCTAATCAAGTCAGCATGGTTTATTCACACAAAACTGCTGTATGCATCTGTATTGTGCTCTTCGAAAGAAGACAAAGAAAACTGCATTAACATGATCCTCATGCATCGGTTGCATCCTACTATTCAAGTACAAAAAGGAAGTATTTGAGGACAACCCCACCCCCCCAAAAACAAAATGTGGCAAAGAAAAAAGTTGTTCTATTAAAAGTTAGTAAAAAGTTATCTATCAGAAGAAACAAATAATAGGAAAGCACCCGGATTTGACAAGTCTATTTCACAGAGTGTTAGTCTGACACAAATCAACATAAATCTGTGCTAAAGCTGTCCATTAACAAAAAGTTGTGATACAGATTTAACAAATAAATAAAATAAATTGAAAAAGACCATTTTATTGTTTCATATTAAGCCTTTGATAAGAGTGCTTCTGAGTATTACATACAGATATGCTGTGGTCCTCTTGGCCGAGAATGAAGCTACATTTTAGAAATAAGTTTTTCAAATGTTGTGCAGCTGTGGCTGTTTTAGCATGGTAGTCTTTCCAAAGCATAGAGAATGTGGCTGTACATAGCTGGACTTTGCAGATCAAAGAAGCTAAGTAGATTAAACCTGGTTATTATTTAGATAGGACATCATTAGGAAATCACAGGGTTTTCTGCTAGACTTCTGTTCCTAAAAAGATATTAGAAGAAGGCAACATCAAAACACTTTAGAACTGTTATCAAAGAAAAGTATGGAGAGATGTGGTCATCAAATTGTGCTTGACTGAAAACAAAGTTTGCCTCTTTAGCCTTCATAGGTGATTTTAAAGCAATATGCTCTCATGAGTTTATATTTTAATAGACTTACGGTAAAATATTTTTCCAGGGTGCATAACAGGGAGAGAAATTTAATTATCCATTAGCATCCACACAGTTCGATTCCTCAGCAAAGGGCAGTGAAGATATATAATTTGTAAAACATGGAGCCCTATACCCAAAGGTGCTTTTTCCAAAAGGCAACTGGACTTTCTTCTTGTCATTGTTGTTGTGTAGTGAGTTCTTTGGAGGCAGTAAGTAAGATGAGTGGTTGCAAACAGAAACATTGCTTTATTGAGGCAAACAGGAACAGAACTGAAACAGAGGCTTCTGCTCAGCTACTTATATGGTTGGCCACTAGGCGGCGGCCAGTAGGTTTAAAGGAACTCATTCTGGCCCCAAATCATCCAATGATCTTCTTGGAGACAGCAAGTCTGGCTAGTCAGTGACTGTTACACAGACACACCAATTGAGCAACCTTAAGCAGCATTCAAACAGACACGTGAAACAGTTCAAGTAAAATCCTAATACATTACAGTTGTTTTCTTTGAAAATGTTTTGCTTGAAATTAAGAAGCTTCTCGGATAAGAAGTGAAATGTTTTCAAACATTTTCATCAGAACTGAAGGAGCTTCTTGGATGAGAAGTGAAATGTTTTCAAAGAAAAAAAAAACACCAAGAAAGTCCAGTAGCCTTTTGGAAAAAGCACCTTTGGGACAACCATGACCTGGATGATTGAGAATCTCCATAGACATGGAGCTCTATACACATTGCACATTCAGCCAGACTTCCCTTAGATACTACACTTATTAATTCCATTTTAATTTGCTAGATATTACAAAGGAAAGAAAGATAAGAGAGGAATGGGGGTGTCTTTGAATCCATTTGCTATTTTTTTTTACTACTATACACAATTTAATAGATTATGTAGCAAAAGTGCAGCTGTTAGCTAACCCTTTTCACAAGTGTACCTAAAATGCAATTTATAATAAGCTTTACAAAAACCTCCCTTGGCTTTTTAACTCTTGATGATTCCAGCAAATGTTGACCATTAGGGCAGGAAGCAGAGCCTAGCAAATCAATGTCAATCATGTCTTCAATTTCCTCTCCTTCAGAACAAATCACTTTCCATAAGTCTTTATACTTCTGGCAAAGTTCCCTGAAATTCTCAATGAAGTTCTTAGAGCCTCATACAAAGCTTCATAAACAGGGTCTTTCTCAGGTCAGGGACTTTATTATTATTATTATTATTATTATTATTATTATTATTATTATTATTATTATTATTATTATTATTATTATTATTATTATTAAAACAAATCCTGAAATGTGTTGTGTAATACATAGTGAGTGGATGTCTCAGGATGTAAGCTAAAATACCTAAAATATCTTTATCAGGAACTGTTTTTGAGACTGTTTAAATTGAGTTTAGAAGACTGTGGTAAAAACTAAGTGAGGAAGAGGAGGAGAAAGAGGAGGAACCTGTGCAATTTCAACCAAAACAGAAAATATTTTAATTTTTTGAAGTCACTTGTTCTTCTCCCAAATAATAAAACCATGGGATCACAATCACTATAGTAAACACAAATTCATACAATTTGGGAAGATATTTATCCACACAGGTGCATCATTGCATTCTCATGGGCTGATTGCTTTAAAATCCATTATTTGTATTCCAGTAAGCCACTGGACTGCTCTTTAGAAGGCCAGATCCTGAAGCTAAAACTCAAATACTTTGGCCACCTAATGAGAAGGAAGGACTCACTGGAGAAGAGCCTAATGCTGGGAAAGATTGAGGGCAAGAGAAGAAGGGGACGACAGAGAATGAGGTGGCTGGATGGAGTCACTGAAGCAGTAGGCGTGAGCTTAAATGGACTCCAGAAGATGGTAGAGGACAGGAAGGCCTGGAGGAACATTGTCCACAGGGTCGCGATGGGTCGGACACGACTTCGCAGCTAACAACAACAACAACAACAAGCCACAGCAACTCTTCTGTGGAGCACTTTGTGATGACAAAAAGCATAATGAATATCTCTTCCCTGATACTTCATTTGTGTTGACTTGTTCAGAAAACAGGCACTCAAACTAGTCCCCCTGACCACTGCAGACAGGTATAAAAATTATCACAGTGAAACAATTCAATTCTGAATTTCAATTTGATCTGTCATTCTGTCGTGTCACGGGCCCATCCCAAAATAATGCAAAATAACAGATAGAGATGCTGTAAACCATGGGTGGAAACTGAAAAAACCAAGCTATGCTGCTGTTTCACTACACTGCCTGTGCACAGCTGATTTTCAGCTGGCCCAGAGCACATGACAACACTTCTGCCATTATTCATTTACGTCAATTGTAATACAATCAAGAGCCTTGGTGGAGCAGTGGGCTAATGCCTCCTTAAGTAACACCAGCTGCCTGCAATTATTGCAGGTTCGCATCCCACCAGGCTCAAGGTTGACTCAGCCTTCCATCCTTCCGAGGTAGGTAAAATGAGGACCCAGATTGTTGGGGGCAATAAGCTGACTTTGTAATAATGCCGCTGGGGGGGGGGGCAAAAGCCTAATAAGCAGGCATATACATAGAATGAAGGCTACTGCTAAGCACATTGCTTTGTGCTTAAATTGTAAGCCGCCCTGAGTCTTTGGAGAAGGGCGGGATATAAATGGGATTAAAATAAAAAATAAAAAAATAAAAATAAATCAAAAGACTCGGAAGGATGTTCAGGGCTCTTAAAATGCCGTCTCACAACATGAAACCCTATCTAATGATACAACCCAAAATAAAAGCAGATGGCGGACCCATGTCTCCACTACACATTAAAATCATCAGAAGTCCAGTTAGAAATGTATATTTTTGAAAGGCCAAAAGTGCAACACCAAACAAATCTCCAGGGGCAGAGCTTTCTAGAATATAAGAGCCATAGCTGAGCCTGTTTTCTGACCTATGTCTCCTTTACCTCAGATGTTCATGGGATCTTAAGCAGGCCCTTGCTTGATGATCTCACAGAACAGACAGAATCATTATGGACAGTTATTCTCAAGCCATCTGGATGCATCCAATTTCCTTGAGCAGCTGCCAAAATCCCAGCATCTCGGCAAATATTTTCTTCTTGGCAAGGTGGTCAAAACTCTTCTACTTAAGGGTAGTTCCCACAATATACCGTGTCAAGGTCAATATTCATTTACCTCCAATGTTGCTGTCAAGGCACACATTAATATATTTCCCTGTCTCCCTCCACCTTTCTCCTTTTTTTATTTTCAGAAACTTTTTCTATTTTCGCCTTCCCAGGACATATTTTCTTTTCCTTCCTCCCCACTTTATTATGCTGCAGAATCCCTCCCTCCCTCCCTCCCTCCCTCTGCTTAAAATTTTAATGCCTGAATGTTTAGAAACGTCTACTAGAAAAAAATAGAATATAATTGTTAAAAAACCCATGGTGTACATATAGTATTATATATGTACACATACACAAATATCGTATTTATGCATATACAGTACACAGTTGGCAGTCTTTAACTTTCAAGGGTGCACTCAAAAATCAGCTCCAATTGGAACAATGGATACATGATTCTAATCTGACCATTGTTCTCCCTACTACATAAGCTTTTCAGGACCTACTGATGGAAAGTGAATTACATCAGCAAATACATTGCCAAAGTTTTTCAAATGTAAACAGCTACAATTTAGTAAATAGCTGGTATAAATTTATAAATAAATAAATAGAACCTGAAACTGGTTGTGGTTATGGTACTGGTCTATTATGCAAATTTCAGTCTAGTTGCACAGGCATCCTTTGAGTCGTTCCAACATTCAGATGTGCAAATCACCCAATATTTGGTTTGAATTATCAAAGGCGTGAGGTGATTCAGCCAGTCTTGGAGTCAGTCCACTAAAAAAAAAAAAAAACTATATGCACATTCAGACCATGACCTTGCCATTGCCAAATCAATTTGAAGGCATCCAATATTGACAGCCTTGATCTGAAGACACCGTTCAAAGAGATCATTCCCTCAAAGCCATTCTGAATCAAATCTTCAAAATGGAGCACACTTCCTCCCACCTCACCAAAGCTGGATGTTTTGCCAGCACATCATTAGGGTAAGCTACACTTTCATGAAGCAAAATATTTAATTAGAAAAGAGCTGAACACGTAAGATGAAATAAATTATCCAGGACATATTGTGCCCATAGAAGTGATGCCAAAAGTAACTATTTTGAAAAGCTGTCAGCTGGAGGCATTTGGTGGTTTTGCAGAACAGATACAGAAGAGAAAGGCCCCCCAGGAGTTGCCAATTGTGGATGCTGTGTAGCTTTAATTGAGATCGGATTCCAGGCTGTTCTAACAGTTCTGCTGTTGGCAGTCGCTGCTACCTGTGGGTGGATGAAATTCCAGATGTGGTAACTCAATCCGTGAGCCTAGCCTGCCTCTACCTCATCCTGACATCTCATGGGAATGCTAATGGGACCTTAAAATGCTTTGGAAAGATTAAAATAAAACTTGTCATCTCTTCTGAAGGAAATAAAGGGGGAACAAAGTGGATTTTTCTCTCCATTTAAAACAATTAAAAAAGCACAAAGTGACAGCCCGTTTTGCTTCCATGACAAATTGAATTATGTATGCAAGAAAGGCTTCTTTCATTTTTAGTGATGGGTTTCCAGTTCTTGGTCCACATTGCTCCGGGACTGTGTCTTGTGTGTAAGGTTAACCAACTCTACATGCTAGATCACTACTCTGAAACAAACTATTTTTATAACCTAGTGTTTCTCAATCCCAGCATGCTGGCTGGGGGAATTCTGGGAGGTGAAGTCCACATATCTTAAATTTATTGAAGTTTAACCATTGGAAGATGGTTAATGCTGTTTGTGAAGATCAAAAAGGCTGAGAACGATGAAGATAGAAATCCACAGAAAATATACTTCCTAGTATTAAATAGGCAATCCTTCTTACACACTGCCCAGGGTTGCAAACTATGAAATTTGAGCAGACCTGCTTTTCAACAGGACAACAATCACAAGGAACAAGAGGATTAATTGGTTGTACAGGAGGAATTGACAATGAAATTACCTTAGCCACTGCGCAAATCCAATTGTCCTATATCACTATGGAAGCTTATGCCTGTTCCCTGTGGCCTGTGTTTTATCAACCAGATGAAATTCTCTGCGTGAAGAGTGTAAACCAGTATATAGTTGGAAAGTTCCATTGCCCTTCAGGGATTGTTTACATCACAAAGGATTGCCTTGCAGGGAATCAAACCACTGGGCTCATGCAAATAGCATCAGTTGTACTAGCTAGGAGTTGCTTGTTATAGTTAGAAGCAGAGTTTTGCCGAGCCCTGGAAACAGTGATTTTTTTAAAAAAAAAGTTGAGATGGTACTGGTTGTCTATCTGAATTAAAATCTACAAAAAAGAAAAAAAATAGAACTTCTACGACCAAATCAGGGAAGCACAAAGTTATTTGGACATACTTTTAATCTCATAGGTAAAGGTAAAGGTAAAGGTTCCCCCGCACATGCATGCTAGTCATTTCCAACTCTAGGGGCCGGTGCTCATCTCCGTTTCAAAGCCAAAGAGCCAGCACTTGTCCGAGGACGTCTCCATGTTCATGTGGCTGGCATGACTAGACGCCAAAGGCGCACAGAACGCTGTTACCTTCCCACTGTAGTGGTCCATATTTTTCTACTTGCATTTTTACGTGCTTTTGAACTGCTAGGTTGGCAGAAGCTGGGATGAGTAACAGGCGCTCACTCTGTTACGCAGCACTCGGGATTCGACCCGCCAATCTGCCGACCTTCTGATCGACAAGCTCGGCGTCCTAACCCACTGAGCCACCGCGTCCCTTTTTAATCTCATATGTGCAGCCAATTTAAAACTAAAGCTCCTTTTCTTTGTCATTCTTTTCTTACAGGATAATGAAGATGATGACAATTTACTATCCAGCTTCAGCCTAAAATACAGCTAGTCCTTGACTTACAACAGTTCATTTAGTGAACATTTCAAGTTACAATGGCACTGTGGAAAAAAGTGACTTATGGGCATTTTTCACACATACAACTGTTGCAGCTTTCCCGTGGTCACAATGATTTATATTTGGATGCTTGACAGCTGGTTCATAGTTATGATGGTTTCAGTATCTTGGGAGACTCATATGGACCTTCTGACAAGCAAACTGAAAGGGCAAGCCAGATTCACTTAACAACCGTGTTACTAATTTAACAGCTGCAGTGATTCACTTGACAAATGTAGCCAGAAACATTGTAAAATGGGGCAAAACTCACTTAACAACAACATAAATTAGCAACATAAATTCTGGACTCAGTTGTGGTTGTAAAGCAAGGACGACCTGTAGCACGATGGAATATTTCAATATAAAATAATCTCAATGTACACTTTGACAATAAAGGTTCATTTCATTTCATTTTTTTACTATTAAAAGTTCTGTCTAGAGATGGTGAACAGGATGTTTACAACTGAAATGTAATGTTTTTGATAGATTAGAGACAGCTATTTTGACAAGCCTTTGGTAACCTTTCGTTTTGTTGGTGAGATCAAAAGCTGCTCTGTATTGAAAGATGGTGGTGCCAGATCATGTGAATGGTCACAGAATGAGAGGATTTCTATCACATAGTTAGGATTAGGAAGCTTTCTTCAATATGGGGATTTGAGATTATTTTCTGGCTTGGGTTCCATTTAAATGTATTCAAATGATTTGCGGGACTGCATTTTTCATTTGAATTGCAGAAAATTGGCCCGCTGTTTTTTAACACTGATTTCACCAAATTAAATAGTAAGGCTGAAAGCTTGTCAGAGCTCACAATGAAGGAGTTCAGGAGTTACATACAGCCCTAAAGCTATAGAGCAGGAGTGTTAAACTGCTGGCCCATGGGCCAGATGCATCATAGAGAAACTGCGCCCACCCCATTGCTGGCAATGGCAAAAAAGTCGTGATACATCATGACACGTCACGTGATGTTGCGAGTTTGATACCCCTGCTATAGAGTACCCTTTAAATCAGTGCTTCTTAACATTGGCAATTTAAAGACATATGGATTTCAACTCCCAGAATTCCCCAGTCAACCAGGCAGGGGAATTCTGAGACTTGAAGTCCACCCATCTTCAAGTCTGCCAACATTATGAAACACTGCTCTAAATTTAGATCATAATCTAACTGTCAGAACAGTGCAAACTTCCATGCAGATACTACAGTATGATTGGTTTGCTATTAACTGTTTCATTCCTTTCTGATGATTGGCATCAGTTGCTGATGATAAATGAGGAATGCAAGATAAATTTAAAGCCATGGGGACAGTGCAGATGCAGCATGCATATCATTGCATTGTTTCTTTTTTTAAGGTGAAAGGATAAGCAATATGTCATGGTTCCAACAGACAGAGACAAATAAAGCAGAACTCCGAGGCTTGCAAATTCCTCAAAGAACATGTCTATTAGTTACAAAGTACTGGCACAGTCAAGAGTTAAATCAAGTCTGGATACACATGTAACAATTCCCCAATACAAAGTTAAACATCCAACCCATAAAGCTATGCACGCAACTATGTTCCCCAATGTGATTATTTGGCAGGCTTTTTACACCATACCCAGCCTGCAAGTCTCAGGAGAAGCTGATGACCTTGGTTCCCACAGGACAAAAGCTTATTATGACTAGCAAAGCACCTGGGCAAACCCCCTCCCTCCATTCTATGTGGCAACCCAAAATGAGAAGGAAATTGACTGTAGCCATGCTCATTTGCAGCATTAACACAATATTTATTGCCAGCTTTAATTTAGGCCATTTCAGTGGGAATATTGACAGCATCCCAAAAGGTAGCAGCCTCTGTTTAATTTTGTTTGGCCTTGGAAACAATATTGAGTCTGGCTAATATTTGGATGATGTTTCTCCTGGAGATACCAGGATTTTAGGCTAGACTGTGGAAGAAAGGGGAAAACAAGGACATAGCATTTGGGTAATGAAACATCTGCAAGATAACAACCAAATTCAGAGACAACCAAGGACCCTCAACAGCAAATAGTTCCATATTTTTATCATGGAAAGTACAGGTACTCCTTGACATACAACAGTCAATTTAGTGACTGTTTGAAGTTACAACAGCACTGGAAAAAGTGAGTTATAACTATTTTTCACACCATAGAACTGTTGCAGCATCTCCATGGTCAGGTGATCAAAATTCAGACACTTAGCAACTGACTCGTAATTATGATGGTTACAGCGTCCTGAGATCCTATTATCACCTTTTGCAACCTTCTGATAAACAAAGTCAATGGGAAAACCAGATTCAATTAACAACTGTGTCAAGAAAGGTCATAAAATGGGGCAAAATTCATTTAACAACTGTCTCACTTAGCAATAGACATTTTGGGCTCAATTGTGGTTGTAAATTGAAAACTACTTGTATACAGATATGTCCAGTGGTGGGATTCAAATATGTGAACAACTGGTTCTGTCTGTGGATGCTGCTTCCGGAAGTCCATTCTGGGCCTGGGCAACAAAAAATTAGCTATTGGTTCTGCCGAAGTGGTGCAAACCAGCTGAATCCCACCACTGGATATGTCCATAATATTATCTATTGATTTCTTTATAGCATACTCCTTAATGTCAGAATTGTGCACCACCCATCCTTTCTCAAATGTGTGTATTGATATTGTAAGCTAATTTATGCCTGTTCAGAAAAAAAGCCCTTATCTTAATCTAAGTATAATGAAGTCCTCCCCTCAAAAATATAAATAGTTGCCAATTATCTTGCTAATAAACCTAAGTCTTGACAGTATTCATTGGATTTGCTTTAGCTCTCTTAATTTGAATTACATTTTAAAACACAGCATGAAGACTCAAATGTCAGTGAGCCATGGCAGGACAATTTCAATTTAAACTTGTTAATTAAAATAAAATAAAAACTAAAAGAATTATGTTAAATGACATTTATGACATATATGTATGTCATAAATGTCTCTCTAACATACTGTATGTATGTATATATGTATCTATCTATCTAGTATATGTCTGTGTTTTTGTGTGTTTGTTTATATATATATGTGTGTGTGTGTGTGTGTGTGTGTGTGTGTGTGTGTGTGTTACGTATTTGTCAAGGCTTTTTGAATGTACCTTGCTAATTAACTCTTTCATTCCTGTTTTGGCCTGACTCAAGGCTTATCCACAGGATATAGTCAACTTATGACAGCTCATTATTTGTGCAAATTATTCAAATTGCTAATAAAGAATTTTGGGAGGCTGAGATGATCATTTCGAACTCTTTATGTTCTCATCAGTCAGTCATACCCTTTATCTGAGATTCGAACCTGGGCTGATTATATATTAGGCAGTTGTTTTAACTTCCTGAGCCACAGGTTCTTTCTCTCTTTTATTAGCTAGAAGGCAAGGCAAATGTGTGTTAAGTATTTGTCAAGGCTTTTTGAATGTACCTTGCTAATTAACTCTTTCATTCCTGTTTTGGCCTGACTCAAGGCTTATCCACAGGATATAGTCAACTTATGACAGCTCATTATTTGTGCAAATTATTCAAATTGCTAATAAAGAATTTTGGGAGGCTGAGATGATCATTTCGAACTCTTTATGTTCTCATCAGTCAGTCATACCCTTTATCTGAGATTCGAACCTGGGCTGATTATATATTAGGCAGTTGTTTTAACTTACTGAGCCACAGGTTCTTTCTCTCTTTTATTAGCTAGAAGGCAAGGCAAATGTGTGTTAAGTATTTGTCAAGGCTTTTTGAATGTACTGATGAGAACATAAAGAGTTCAAAATGATCATCTCAGCCTCCCAAAATTCTTTATTAACAATTTGAATAATTTGCACAAATAATGAGCTGTCATAAGTTGACTATATCCTGTGGATAAGCCTTGAGTCAGGCCAAAACAGGAATGAAAGAGTTAATTAGCAAGGTACATTCAAAAAGCCTTGACAAATACTTAACACACATTTGCCTTGCCTTCTAGCTAATAAAAGAGAGAAAGAACCTGTGGCTCAGGAAGTTAAAACAACTGCCTAATATATAATCAGCCCAGGTTCGAATCTCAGATAAAGGGTATGACTGACTGATGAGAACATAAAGAGTTCGAAATGATCATCTCAACCTCCCAAAATTATTTATTAGCAATTTGAATAATTTGCATATATATATATATATATATATATATATATATATATATATATATATATATATATATATATATATATATATATATATATATATATATATATATGTTTCTGTGTGTGTGTGTGTATTTATATACATATACATACATACATACATACATACATATATATATATATATATATATATATACATATAAACATATACAATGCATAATAGATATGTATACACACAAGTAAACACATACAATTAATATGTATAAATATGTACATGTGTGTGTGTGTGCTTATAGAGAAAGAAGATTTAACAATTAGTTATAACTAAGCAATCCAAGATAACAAATCATCTTTAAAATTGCTTTTGACCTAGCTTCTAGAAAACAAATATGTATTCCTATTCTGTTACCAATTTTAGGTAACATGCTACCTGTTAAATTTACTGGGGCATGTATTTAAGGGAAAGACATTCCTTGGGAGCCAAATACTCAGCTGCTGTAAATAAATCTGCACTTTTAAAAAAAATGTTTCCTCCAAAAGGCTCGAGGACACAAACCTCTCTTGGGCAAACAGATCAGAAAACTTTGTGCATGGGAGGAGAGCCTTATGGTGCCCAGCATAGCTTTTCAATTCCCTTTCAACCTGTTTCAAGAAAAAAACATGTAACACTAGATACACTAACATACATTAACGTCAATAGCAAATCTTTCTGCACATCCGTTCCTTGTTTAATTCCTGAAAAGTGAGTGCAGGTAATTTGGGCCACTAACTTCATTGATGCATAGCTAGGAGACACATTTAACATATATATGGATCTGCTGTGTTCTATATTACCAGACCACAGAGGAAATGTTTTAAATGTTTAGCCTCATTTACTAAAAGGGAATGACCATCCTCAATACACAGACATGTTCATTTTCTGAGCAAGACAGGGCACACTGTGATGTTATGAACCAGCTGTCTCCTGCTGTTAATAAGAAATCACCTTGAGGCATATGCATAGGGGGAATTACAAATCTTGCATTTTTGCAGCAAGACACTTTTTAGCATTGTTAGCAAAAATGCAGTACATTTATTTGTATCCAGATTTTATGGTTAAAAGTGTTTCTATACTGACATTGTGACAGAAGGGAAGGAATTATTGGTTTTCACCAGTGAAATCTTTGATTGAAGTCAGACAGTTACTTAGATCCCATTACATGTGGTTAGCTCAGCTAAAAATAGACATATTCAAAGCTTGACATCAGTGTCTTAAAAGCTACTCATGGGATAGACAACAGCTTTTTTCTTTAAGCACTTAATTTTTTCCATCAAATTAATATTTTATTATTCCTGTGGGCCCTCAACATGGTCTTTATGGTTTTCACAAAAGCATCAACAGCCATACACACACACACACACACACACACACACACACACACACACACACATGGATGCCATCTCTCTTAGTCTGTCTCTCACACATGTACATATTTACACATGCATACAGAACATACCAAAGAGCATACAGGATTTAATATCTAGCATAAGTAATTAATAGTGGGAAAAGATATAAAAGTTGCAACTGATAATTTCCATTTTAATGGAGGCCCATGAAGAAATAAATAACTTAAATAAGAGCAAGCTACATACCAGCCAGTTATATGATTTGAGAATCACATCCTGCAAAACAAATATTTTACAACTTTGAACCTTCGCATAGCTCACACAAGAGAGTGATTTCATATAAGAGACAGGCTTTTAATTTGGTCTCACTGATCACAAGAGTATCAATTATTTTTTGATGGCACTTTCATCTTTTACCCGAAGAGGTATTCATTGCTTTGCAGACCTTTTCTTTTTCATCAGTCACTCAGAAATAAAAGATTTATGATTTTTTTCCCCCTAACCTCACTGTAACTTGTGGAAACACTTTCGGTTAAAATGTATGATGCATCTACCAAAGCAATGGTTTGACAAATGAAACAAACAAACAAACAAAAAAAGCAATATCACATTTCACATTTTAAAATATGGTAATGGGTCATTTTAAAAATCAGATGGAATAAATACTATAGATAGCACCTTTGTAAATGTTTTTCATTTTCTTTCCAATAAAGAAATTCAGTTAGTGTAGCAGAAAGGCAGGGAGGCTAAAAGGAAGGAGGGGAAGAGATTAGGGCTTCACAATTCCCATGATCGAGTTGCTTCTGGACCTGCAATTCATTGTCTCCATGAATCCCTTTTAGATTCATAGCCAAAATGCAGATTAAGTTCCTGATTACCTCTATGACTATGAATATAGGAATAAGTGCGAGTTGATTTGTGGAAGGTACGATTGGGATGGACTGGAAAAGGGGTGTGTGAGAAGGCAATAGGAGAATAGTGTATAGCACGCCAATCCTGGCAGAACAGATCAGGATGCTTTTATACAATAGACAAGAAGTAGGTCAGCGTTGCTTGGCAGAAAGGAGAAGAAAGCCAGCCAGCCAGCCTTGTCGGAAAGACTTCCAATGGAGATGGATGATCCTATTGAAGAGGAAAGGAACAAGCCAAGCCTGACAGGAAAGAATCAGACCAAACTCAACAGGGGGATAGGAGAGGCACAAGTTAGGCTCAGGCTACAGAATTTACAAAATTCGGAATCAATAGAACAGAAGACGGAGCTGGATGGAAAGAAGATACTTTGGCAATAAAAGGTTGTAGGTTTATAAATAAGAACAGAAAATGAGACACCAGCTTCACTTGAAATCGGAATGCCTGGCATGTGTTTATGAACACTCCAAGCTGTGTCTTACTGAAAAGCTATCTTCTCATAAGCAAAGCTGAACCTGTCTCGATCTGCAGGCAGCAAAAATAGCATTCTTTCCAGAGTAATTTGATTTTAAAAAAAACAACAACAACAACACACGAGCAAATAAATAAAACCCTGTCCTGTGATTCTGTTCTTCCAAAAAACTAACAATGAAAACTGCTACCTTGGGAATTTAATCGGAATAAACCTTCAGAGGCGAACGGACAGTAAACACTTAATTTTATTGTCTCCAGAGAGGGGGGGGGGAAAGCAAGCTGATGACATCTATCGTTTGCAAAGAGAGGCAATGTGGTGTAGTAGTTAAGGTGCTAAAATAGGTGCAGAAAAGTTAACTTCAAGTCCTGCTTTAGGTACAAAAAACAGCTTGAGCCAGCCATTGGAAGAAGGCAAACTAAAAAAAAAACCAAGTGCTGCCTAAAAGATTTGTCTATGTAGTCATAAGGAACCAAGGCAGCCTTAAAGACTAAAAAAAAGTTGCAAATGGATAAGCATTAACCATAAGTCAAGCTTATGAAGTAGAGAGAATACTGTACTAAGATGATTGTAGCTGGCATTCTCCATTTGTTGTTTTTATAAATAACATATATTTATAAAATAGCAGAAGAGAAATTTACTTTGCATTTTTTTTAAAAAAGATCATCTCTCCAGATCTCATTTCACATTATAGTTTTACTAGCATTTCTACAACATATAAGAAGCTAACTGAATAATAATACCACTGGGTCATAATACTGAACTTTTAAAAAGATGTTTTGTGAAGAAATGGCAAAATATTGTGTTTCCTATGCTCTCTTTACTCTGTGTCAAATCCCAATCATAAATTGACTTCAGAAAGGCCATTACAAATAGATAAAACACTCATTTTTAAACTTTATGTAGAGATATAGCAGGACAAGAATCCTATTCTACATTGTTCAAAATCATTTAAATAAAAATTCACAGTGATATCCTTAGAATTTGGGGAACTGTGGGGAACAGAATTATTTGGCACCCCCAAAAGATTAACACAGGTGATCAATTTAGCAATTAAAATTTCTCAACCCATGATTAAATTTTGAAAGTACAATGATCATAATTCAGAAATAAAAGCAAATAAGAAAAATTCAATTATATTCATCATATATATTCATGATGAAGACTTGATTCTATCTTTACATACCTTCATCTGAAGATCTTCTGAGAGAATGCAGACCAATAGCTTAATGACATGGCTGTAGTTTTCTGAAATAAACTATTGTGGGCCTTTTTTAGATAAGAAAGCCTCAATAGATAACTTTTCCACAATTTTATTTTCAGCTGAATCATTGTTCATTGTTACACAGAAGAGTGTAATTTTCAAATGACCTCTTACTAGATGTAATTGTTACTGGAAGAGTGAGGAAAAATGTGAAGTACTACAAACAGGTTTGTTTGTGTGTGTGTGTGTGTGTGTGTGTGTATTCAAACTTCCTTAATTTACTGTTTTTTTTCTTTCTTAATTTACTGATTTTTTTAAAAAAATTGAGATTACCTTTAAATGTGAAGCTTGAGCAATTGCCCAATTTGCCTTCTTCTGCAACTGTGACTGGCACCCTGAAACATCTACTTCTTCATCTTCTCTTTTAAGGACATCAGTCCATTGCACATATTTCCATATAACATGTAGTTGGTCTTTATTACCATCCCCTGGTTTTTCATTAACAAATGTTCAAGAGATTTCTTTTAAAAATAAAAAGAATAGTCTCTAAATATTTGATTATGCTTAATTTGCTAATACCTCAATACAGATACTTGATTTCATAATGTTATGTTTGACAGATGGTTTGTGACACTATTGAAATATTTAAATACATAAATATAGATTTTTTGAGTTTGGGTGTTTTGAATATTTGTATAGATCTGTAATTTTTCTATATTCTCCTATAGGTATTCCTCAACTTATGGCCACAACTGAGCCCAAAATTTCCATTGTTAAGCAAGACATTTTTTAAGTGAGTTGTGCCCCATTTTACAATCTTTTTTTGGCACAGTTATTAAGTAAATCACTGCAGCTGTTAACTGAATCACGTGATTATTAAACAAATCTGCCTTCCCCCATTGACTTTGCTTGTCAGATGTCTGCTGGGAAGGTTAGAAATGGGAATCACATGATCCTGGAACAATGCAACTGTCATAAATATATGCCAGTTGCCAAGTGGCCAAATTTTGATTACGTTCTTGTGGGAATGCTGCAAAGGTCATAAGAGTGAAAGTTGATCATAAGTCTTTTTTTTTCAGTTCAAACAAGGAAAAAAAACATAGGCATCTACTTCTTATTCTGTAATACATAAGAATATATGCTGATTGCAAAGATAAAAATTCTTCAGAAAAATTGTCCTCCCTCAATTTGGTATGGAAAATTTGAGCTTAGGTATGAAAAAAACTCTACTTTTCCCATGGATCATTTATTTATTTATACGCGCACACACACACACACACATTTATAAAGAATGCAGAAACCTGTTAAAGTTTGCAAACGGAAAAAAAGTTTCATTTAACCTTATTCTATACTATCTGAGGTTAAATCAAACATTGTTTTCAGTTTGCAAACAAAGGTTTCTACTTTTACTTTACTTGTATTTTGTAAATATGACTTAGAAGTGTTTCTTGGGAAAGACAGTCTATAAATTGAAACTTCATTGTATTTTAGAGGAGATAAAGATATTGAAAAAGCAAGGGGGTGAAGGATAGCTTTTAAAGGAGATGCATTTAATCCAAAAGAGTAGAGAAGGTTTTCCTCCTCCAGGAACAGCAGAGAGAAGTGAGATAAAGAACATGGAACTTAATAAAGTAGACAAGATACAGGCACAAAATAACCAATGAATGTATTCACCATGAATGCAGGCTTCAGGCCAGCAAATATGGTTGCAATATTTAAACAAGGGATGGTATTGATTGTGAATGTTAAATGTACTAGAAAAAGTAATTTAAGACAGGGTAGTAATCAAAGTGAAACATGAATTTACTGCAAGAATTGTAGGGGAAATTCAATGACAGGGAGAAAATACAGTTTACAAAGTGAAAAACAACAACTCCAAAATATAAAGATACATAAAGATAAATCTAAAAATCTCTTATTCAGGTCATCAACATATTTACAGAAAAACTGTGTGGCCTAATGGAAAGTGTCAAATCTGGAGAAATAAGATTAGGATTTTGTCTCCACTGAATAAGAGCTCAGTTGAGAAAATACTCAACTACAACTCCTGCAGCTTCTGTATAATCATATCAAAGAATATTTTTATGGTCATAAATGATAATACAAAATTACAAAATTTACACATTTTATCCCCTTAATCTATCAATAAATCTAATTAACCATCTTTTCCAGTGATAGCACCATTTTGTAGTATATCTTCGACATTGATATTGGCATAAATATACATATAACTGTGGGATCGGTGTCTCAGTCAAAGCACCTTATATAAAATTCCTTTCTTTGGGCACATTTTGTATTCAAAAGTGTTGAAAAAATTCTTCCCCCCCCCCCAGGATTGGAATAAAATGTACTTACACATTCCCTAGTTTTGCCTGATCCACATGAACTTGTCTGATCCTCTGCATTAATGGATTTTAGTTAATTTGCCCTCCAAAACTCTGAAGAGAGTTAAAATGAGTTCTGTGTCTTGTTAAATAGTTACAGTTAAGAAGAAAATAAAGATAGTCCACAATTAATGGCACAAAATGAGGTCAGACTTTTTGTTGACAAATGATGTGGTCATAAACCATGATGTAATGTGGTCACACTGCTTACCAATGGAAATTCTGGCACTTCTGGTTGCTGCTGTTAAGCAAATCCCACATTGTTGTTAATTGTTACATTGCCGGAGTTTGGGTGGGCGTGGCCTCCAAATGATGCAACCAGCCCACGGACTGGCAGTTTGACACTTCTGCCTGTTTCCCCAATGACTTTCCTTTCTGGTAAAGAAAGTTACAAATCTTCCTACCATATCACAGCACAAGGATGCTGCAAGAGGTGGACCTTCAAGGACTGGTTGTATATACCACTCATTCAGTACCACTGTAAGCTCAAACAGTCACTGAACAAGTAGTTGTTATACAAGCACCACCTGTAGAGATATTTTGCCTTTGAGCCTTCCTAAGGAGTAGTAAGCATATCCAGTGGTAGGATTCAAATATGAGAACAACCGGTTCTCTGTGTGGATGCCGCTCCCGGAAGTCCATTCTGGGCCTGGACAACAAAAAACATTAGCTACCGGTTCTGCCGAACAGGTGCGAACTGGCTGAGCATATCCCTTGATGACAGATGTTAGAAACTGCTGTTTTGCCTCAATCCCTCTCAACCTAACCTAGCAAATCTGACTAGAAGGGAGAGTGGAAATAATAAATTCCATCCTACTGGCAGAGGAGGCAAAAATATTGTGTCTGAAGCAGGATTCCTATGGCCTGTCTACCTTTCTCGTGTATACAGTTTACATGTGATAATGCTGTCTAAACAGGTCTCGGTTAAAGGACCAGTATAAAAATTTATTCTGAGTTGGATCCCAACAAAAAGATATTGTACTGCTCATTCAGATCAGTGATACCCATTTTTCTCCTTGATGAGGGTGGGACCAATATGCAACACAGTACAGTTCTATTACATAATGTTCCAGGTTCAATGAATTTATTGTGAGATATAAACAACCAACAATTAAAAAATATAAAATATTTTGTCCTTCCTCTTCTACTGTACCTTCTTATTGCCAACCAAAGCAGTGTATGGCTATACCATAAACATGACATTAACTTCTCCCCAATAACCTAAGTCTTTAGCATCAGAATTTCCCTATTCATTCACACCACACATATCTATCTATCTATCTATCTATCTATCTATCTATCTATCTATCTATCTATCTATCTATCTATCATCTATCCATATCTAATCTAATCTATCATCCATCTATCTACATCTACATCTATATTTGTCTGTCTATCTATCTATCTATCTATCTATCTATCTATCTATCTATCTATCTATCTATCTATCTATCTATCTATCTATCTATCTATCTATCTATCCATCCATCCATCCATCCATCCATCCATCCATCCATCCATCCATCCATCCATCTATCTATCTATCTATCTATCTATCTATCTATCTATCTATCTATCTATCTATCTATCTATCTATCATCCATCTATATTGGTGCCTTCAAGTCAGTATTGGCCAAAGATATCTAGCCGGCTTCATGTTGAAGGCAGGACTATAACTCATGTTCCTCCAGTTTTTAGCCTAATTCCTGAACCATTACACCAAACTGGCTCTCTGTTAGACAATTACTTACATCAAAGTAGTGTTATTATTAGCTTGGCACTCACACTTTTAGCTAATGTTTGTTGCCCTTAGTTCATGAGTTATATTTATATCTCAGGTGTTAAAATTAATGCATTTTCTTTCTGTTCTCAATCTCTACAGCAAAGCACTCGTAAATCAGATTGAAGTCTTTCTAAAACAAGAAATTAATAGCTAAGACAATTTAATGTTCGGTATTTAAATAATACCTTGTCTAAGGTTTTGAATGTCATAAAATCTAATGGGCAGATGCATTTCACTGCTGTTTCTCTTTCTTGAAATTTATTCAGGACCATTAATAGACTAGAGAGTGTGCAAATGGGGCAAGATTATTATTGCATCTGCTGTAGTAATGGCCTTTCTATCAGAATCAAAATCCAAATTGTTTACAGCACTATTCTGAACACGAACATGCATGTTGCCAAGCTTTGGGTCACACATGTACATATGAGCATTCCTATTTCATTCCCTCTCATGCAACCATCAGAGTTATCTTATCAATGAGGTGGCAGCATATATACGTTTAATAATAATAAAATATAAGTAATAAAAATAAAAAAAATAAAGCATCAGCATTGGTCACTGGAAGTAACATGTACACCAGAATACTTAGTATTGTAAGATTAGTGGTACCAGAAAACAAATAATGAATTAGTTTTGGGGGGAGGGAGGGTGAGATAGCAAAATTTTAGCATTGGACCATTGATTTATGGTAAAGGGGAAAAACCTGAGAAAGAAGCAACAGCAGCGAATGTTAAAGCACACTGAGGGATGGGTTCCAATCCTCATGGAACTAATCCTCAAATTATCAATAAAAATATTTAAGATAAAAAATTGCATGTAGCATAATAGAAGAAATGTGAAAGTTACTTTACCTTCCTGACATCTTTGCCACTCAAAGAGACAAATGCTAAATAAAAGTTATTGTATTCCTGGCTACCTTCCTGATTTAAGAAACATCACAACATGTGCACATAGCCACAATAGATTTAGGTTTCTTTTAAAATTTGCCTGTGAAAATTTGTTATCATCTGTCTGTCTTTGTATTGAAAAGTATTGTTTTGTTTTTGCCTTCTGACTTTAAAAGAATAGCATAAAAAGCTTCATGATTGCTTAACACTAGAATACAACCCCATTATATTTTACGTATATCAGTTAGAACTCTTTATCCTAAATGTATGTTGACTATTAATATCTACTTTCTCATGAAACATAGGATTTTGAACCAAATATCATGACAAACATTAATATTTAAGTAGCATTAAATAATATTAATTGATTAAATTTAAATGGCTGCCCATCTCATAGAAAGCTAGTCTGCATGGTGCAAAACAGTTCAATACAACAGCACTCATATAAACAATCAATATACAATTATAAGAATCTGTACAAAAGACAAATATCATAAAAAACAAAGTATACAAACCCAAGGCAAAGAGAGAATCCGATGCCAGTCAAGATAGCATCAGAATTGGAGGAGACACACCTCTGCCCGGTTTGAGTTTTCACTGACTATCTTAGGAGGTTATTTTGGAAAAGAGATGGAAAATGTGTTCTAATGATGTTCACATGTTTCCCAAAGAAGGAAAGTTGATATATCCAGGCGTCGAAAGCATTACATGCTAATTTCATTAAAGCCGGGGGAGAAGGGTGTGTAAAAAGAGAGCCCAAATATAAACATGACTGACCTCATTGGCAAGAGGATGAACATGAGAACTTGCTCTGACAAGCCAAAACATTTTGCCTTTACAACAATAGAGCCATCGATGGTTGTCTTTAAAATTTATGGCATCATTTTATTTAGAGCAGATGTCCTCTGAAAGCCAGCATTTTTGCTTTGTGCTCCGCAAATCCTATGGATAATTGCAAACGCAACCTGGAATTTCGCTTGGGCTGCTGCAGCCATTGCTAACTCTTTTCTAAAATGGATTATGGTCAGCAGGGGCAGGAGCAGGACAGGTCCTGATCCTAATCTTCCCCGAAAAGATAAAGAAGGAATCAAAACAAGACTGCTGCAGATGCTTTCTGGAGCCTAGCTTTTTTAAAGGAAAAGGGTAAAAGTTGAAATGGGGGGCGGGGGGGGGGGGACTAATTAAATCAGCAACCAGTCTTGCAGCATGGATAAAAGGGCCCAGTGCCAAAATAAGCTAAAGTAGTCCATTTAGTTATGGTTATAGCAATATTAAAAAAAATGAGATTTCCCTTTTTTGCTTGTGTTTTTGGAAAGCATTGATTAGCTTCACAGGGTCTGCTCAACTGAATAAAATTGAATCAAATTATGAATTCCATAGTGACCTGGGAATGAGGATAATGGTTTTGCCTCCCATCTGAAAGATCCACGATCTTATGGTTAAAGGAGTTGCTGCAGTTTCACCCATGAAAGTGTCCTTTTGGGGTACGTTTGTGTGTGTGTGTGAGTGTGTGTGTGTGGAGAAGTGGAGAATAACTGCATGTAGCCATACTGGCTGGGGAAT
This sequence comes from Vipera berus, assembly GCF_964194415.1. Taxonomy (NCBI): domain Eukaryota; kingdom Metazoa; phylum Chordata; class Lepidosauria; order Squamata; family Viperidae; genus Vipera; species Vipera berus. Next base: position 77,917,130 of record NC_138204.1, read on the forward strand.
TCTGAGAGTTGAAATTCACAAATCTTAAAGTTGCTGAGGATGGCCCCCCTGATGTAGCCCACATCCTTCCAAATTTGTGAAGGAAAGAATATGTATTCCGTAGTTCAGACGGCAGCAGTAAACTGTTTGTTTTATTTTTTTTTTCCTTCAGCTTCAATGCTGAGTTGTAGATTTGCATTACTGTGTTTTCCTGAAAATAAGACCCAGTCTTTTTTTTTGCCCCCAAAGAGGTACCAGGTCTTATTTTCGGGAGGTGATTTTTTTCACTCACCTTGCTGGGGCGGCACCAACAGCCCCAGCCAGCCAGCCCACTTCTTCTGTGGCCAAAGGAGCAGCTTCATTCTGCAGCTGAGAATGGAGCTCTGGCCTGCATTTCTCAGTCAAAGCCCTGTGCAGCTGAAAACCGAGCTATGGCTTAAATCCATAGCTCGGTTCTCGGCTGCAGAGGCCTTCTGGAAAGGCCTCTGATGTGAAATGCAGGCCGGGGAACATTGCAGAAGTGGGCTGGGGAGGTGAGGCAAGTGTCAATCCATGGGAGGCCTGGCTGCAATGGTAAGCAGGTGTGGGCACGCGTGGGGCAGTTCCATCCCCCCACCCCCTCCCTAGCTTGACTTTTAGGCATGCGCCTCACTCCAAAACTAGGTCTTATTTTGGGGATAGGGTTTATATTAGGTCCACCTCCCAAAAACAAGCCAGGGCTTATTTTCAGGGTAGGTCTTACTTTTGGGAAAACATGGTATATTCATTGAATTGTTTCATTGACTTTCTTAAAATAGGGCAGATTATGTATGGTTTAATAGATCAGTACTGGCCTTTGTTTGGTTCAAGAATATCATTTGCACATGGAAGCAAACTTTCCTGTTCATCTTCTTTCCTTGATCTGGACCAGTCTCTCTCTCTCTCTCTCTCTCTCTCTCTCTCTCTCTCTCTCTCTCTCTCTCTCTCTCTCTCTCTCTCTCTCTCTCTCTCTCTCTCTCTCTCTCTCTCTCTCTCTCTCTCTCTCTCTCTCTCTCTCTCTCTCTCTCTTTCTCTGTCACACACACACACACACACAAACCTATTAAGTTGAGTCCTTGAGAGCATATATTTAAATGCTTGTTTAAATACTTAGGGTACCCTGTCTTGGAGAGATACTTTCTACTGATGGAGATGTCTGAAGGCTGGCAAGTTATTGATGTATTTGATCCTATTTGTACTCGGAAGATATGAAGGAGAGGGTGATCTTCCCGACCACAAGGACAAGAGAGACAGACCTCAATGAAACAAGAAAACCATCAAGAGAACAATAGAACCAAAGAAAAAAAACCACTCAGGCTTTTATCATTTGTTAGAAGTTGTGATCATGATGCCATTCAACTATGATGAAACCCAAAAATAGGAATAATGTGCCATCCCTGCTAAAAATCCTTTTGATGGTAGACAGAATAAAATGCTTCAACTTGTTTATTGAAAACAGACCAAATTGGTTGGCATGTCAAATGGACAGGATTTGAGGGCAATTTCATTTTTATTTGAGGGCAATTCTGTTTTATGTTAACAAGTTTTGTTCTTGAATGTCTTTTGAAGTCCAGAGTTCAATCTAAGATGACTAAAACATTACTTCAAAAACAGGGAATATATTATTAGAGGACTCTGATTTACTGATGTAGTTTCCTTTATTTTGGTAATAATAAAATTTATAGGAGTCAAGCTCAGTTCCTGTCAGTTATATAACTGCTACATCTTTGCAATATTAAGGAAGTGATTTGGCATTGCTTTTTTCTGGCATCGTTTTTTTTTTCCCATTTCCAAATTTAAACTTATAGCCATGGGATCTCCTGGTGGTCTCTCATTCAAATTATAATCAAGGGTGTCCTTGCTTAGCTCTTGTTCAAGAGCACCCAAGGCTAAATGCTGCAAACTACTCAGCAAAACACAACCTTTTATTTTTAGATGCTGCAAACTGCTCAGCGAAACTTAAATCTTTTATTTTTAGAAATAAAATATTAAGAATAATATTTCCAAAATCCATGAGGACTGCCATTATTTAATTATTTTACAGGCTGTGCAGCACATTTGTAAAAGTAGCTTATTTTTTTTCTGGATTGCAGTGATACAGCCCAGTGACAGGGAGGAGAGAAGGACAAAGGTGTAATAATGCAGCTGTATTTATAACATCAGTCCATAAATTTCAAGGACATACTAATGTGTTCAGCAACAGTATGTAAGTGCTCCTCCTAATAGGCAAATGCATTAAGATTCTTTGGGGGGGGAGTAGAAAGAAAGAAAACTATTCTCAAAACCTACTTGAGATGGAATGGGTGGCATTATAATTCTGGTTACAGATTAAGGTTAAAATATTGCTCACCTTTACAAATGTATTATGTGGCACTGTTGCCATAGCTTTTATTGGAGATAAAACTTCTCATACATTCTAAATGCAACAGAAAGATAAAGCACACGTCAAGATTTCCAATGTGATCTGCTTGTGTTTCTAAAATTATAGGATCTCGAAACAATGGTTTGCGCTTTCTGTTTTTCACAACAGCAAAGCCTAACATTCATTTAGTTTAGTTCAATGCTTCAGTGTCTTCAAATGGAAATTGGACTAATTATAAAATTGCAGACTCTCTGTCATTTGGATCTATACTATAACATTACAAACTCCACTTCTGAGATTTGAATTATCTGGTCAGGGAGGAAAAAAAACGACAAAGGTTTTTTTTGGTTTTTTTTAAGTTTGGAAATCTTATATGGACTTTTTTTTGTTGAAAGAAGAAAAGACTGAACTGATGATTTTTGGGACTGAAAAGTGTTAAAGAGAAAGGGGGAAATTAGGATGGTAACTACTTGATGGAAAAAAGGGCAGGAAACATACGCTTTTTCTTTTTTCTATTCTTTTTCTTTCACATTTTTTTTTAAATTTTCTACACTATTGCGTAATTAAAAAACAACAACAACAACCTCAGTTGCCAATAGGGTTTTGTATACAGATCAAAAAATTATTTACTGTATATGAGGACTAGATGGCAGTGAAAATATAATCCACAGAGCTCCTGGTGTCCTTGATTTTTACTTTATTTTATTTGGGAATGTTCTGCGAACAAGATGGCTCGTTACCTTTACAAAGGTAAAAGTCGAGGCTATTTTCTTGGCTGATGTAAAGGACAAGGTGAAACATTTTTCTTGTTTCATGAATGGATGCCAATGAAACTATTGATTAAACTTGCATGGCTGCCAGCATCCTCCTCCAGTACCTTGCTATCTCCTGCCCAAATCTGTTGAGTTACTGGCTCATCCGTAAACCTAACCCTTCCTTTTTTAGCAACTTTTATCTACTGTCTTTATTGTTTTCTCCCTGTAAACCAGTGCTTTTCAACCTTAGCAATTTTAAGATGTATGGACTTCCAGAATTCCCTACCCGATTGAGAAACACTACTTTAAACTAATCCACAACAAAAAAAAAACCAAATACTTAAAAATACATATATAAGCTTATCTGTAATAAGCATAGTAATAAAAAATATGAGTAAAAAAATGGGGAAAAGTCCCTATCTGCTATAAAAAAATAATAATTGTTATCTGTGCTATTGTGTTTTCCAGCAGGAATTCAAACGAATTCCTGCTGGAAAATCCAGCCAAGTTCCTTCTAGAGGAATCTCAAGAAAAGGAGGGTTGCTTTAGAAGTGTGAAAGAAAAAAAAAGTCAGAACATTCATAAAGCTACACCAAAGATAGGGTAATAAAGGGAGCGAGATTGTGAGCTAAAGCGATATGCTTATGTTGCCTCTCTGGGAGGCATCCTGTGACAGAATTCTGCTTGCTTTTCCATCAAGGTCCTCTACAAAGTGGATTTTTCCACTCATCAGACATTCTCTGAGCTGCAGAACATTGCATAATCACATCTTATGCTTCACCGTATAAAGTGATCACCAGCGGGGGTCAGCAGGATTTTCTTAACTATGTCCAGCATTAAATGTGTCATCAGATTTGTTGGAGATTCATTGCTGTGATGTGGTTGGGTGGCTCGGTGGAGTCCTGCAGTGCTCTTAGCCATTTTTCCTCTTTAGCCTCCTTGAAAGGCTTAGGGCTCCCAGCTGGAAAAGGATTTATGGTGGTATCCCATCCCAGCTGCAAATCTGATTGTTCTCCATTCTTTTCCCATGTAAAATCTATTTAACATGTGTCCCGTGATCAAATGGTAGCAAACACCAGCGTGCCATTGAATCACTAATTATGGCAAAGCTGCCTTGTCATAATGGATGAACAGAGTAGTTCACTTGGTTTGGGAGATCGGATCTCACACATGCAATAGATTTAAATCCGCTTCCAATAACAGTGCATGTTGTCCTCGATATGTTAATAGCAGTAGGGCTAGACTGATTATTTTCACCGAGAGTTAGGTAGGATTGTGTATGGCGACCTAATACTGAGCAAGTTATAGTTCCTTCCAGGTGTTTTGAATTTTAGGGATGGTATTAGACACACATCTGGTGATCACAAGGTTAGGAAAGCCTCATATGCTCAGCCATTTACAATATAATGTCACTTTTATTGAACAGCATCTACATAATTCAATTATCTGCACAACGTATTTCATAGGCATATAGTAAATTCCATTAATATCAAATATGTAAAACTTAGTGAACAGGTTGAACTCATATCTGACCATCTGTACAACTTTTACTTTATTTGGCACTTTAGGATGGCCACTTTGTAATAACAATAGGACAATATGAAGTTTTCATTCAAGATTCAGTTCATCAGATTGAAGGCAATTGAGCTGTTTTTCCCCCTTTAAACTGCCAGATTAATGTGGTGCTTGAAGCTGAAAACTGTACCCTGGATTGTTTCAAAGATTTCATGTCTTCAAAACTAGAGTTTAATGTACGAGCTCCCAGACACAGATTTTTATTGAAATTTTTTTTCAGACTGAATTAATTTGATAATTCCAATTGAAAATGTGAAATTAACTCTTTGAATAAAATTGCATGTTCAGATTGACTCAAATTTAATGATTTCAAATCAAACTTAAAATTCCAATCAGGGTCTGGAGGAGCCAAAGAACCCTAAATGGTAGGTGTAGAAAAATTATGTAGTAGGATAAATGCATCAGCACTGCTTTAGTTTACTTTTAGTTTGGTGCAAAAATAGACCACAGACTCATACTGTACTGTTTGTTTGTGAACACAGTTATGTGTGTCACAATTACACCATTTTATGAGTTGCTTTCCTAGTATCATTAATAGGAAAGGCCAAATATAACATTACAGTAATATTGTTTTGTGGGATTCTATTGATATTGATCAAGTTATTTGTTTTTAGGATGGCAAAAGTAAGTTTAAACTATAACATTCCTAACATGTCTAGGTTTTTAAATGGTTATTGAGCGGTTTGTTACAAACCTATTAAAAATAGATCCTCAGCTGAAGAAATATCTTCAGGGGTTGCTGAATATCTGTGTGGATGTACTGAGCACACTAAATTCCCTTGAACTCTGTAGAGAGATGAGCATTCATCAGTTCATAAGTACTGACATTCTCTCCTGTATTCTTGTGTATAACTTAATGTAAGCTGCAGGAAATAACTTGACTTCTACAAATATTGAAGTTAGCTCATTGCCAAAGACTCACATTCCTTATGGATCCACCAAACTATATCTGCCTTCCCTTACAGTTTACTTACCTGTAAACTGATCTGATCCAATATGGTTTCTCCTTTGTTATCTAAGGTGGCCTATTTTGGGCTTATTTAATTAGACGAATGCTCATTTTGTGAAAGTCCAGCTACTTTTATGCATGCACTAGTGTATAGGCTTGTGAGATGATTTATAGCTTTTCCTGATCCCACAGAATGCTTCTGATTGTCTTTTTTGTGTTTGTTCGTTTGTTTTGAATAAAACCAAGATAAAACCAAACTATTATTGGATGGTTCATGATTTTTCAATACAATTATATTTAGAACCATGAACTTGGTTAGCTTTTTTGTGAAATTTAACTGTCTAAACCAGCATAAAATCAAGATGTGTATATGATATTGTTTGGTTTCTAAGGAAATACCAAAATTTTGTTTATTTGTTAAATTTATTTGCCATATGTCTTGCCGTGGGGCTAATCTAGGTGGCTTACAATAATAAAAAGGAAGAAAATGAAGAGAAGCAAAATAGAATAAAATAAACAATGAAAAAGGAACACAACAAGAATACATAAATATGTATGAGTAGAAAGCAGAAAGTAAAGGCATGGAGATGGAGCTGCCATCAATCCAGCAGCCATCCACAGTGTGGAAATCCGCCATTTTGTCCCTATGTTGGTAACATCACATATATGCACCTTTATCAGTTATTATACCTTCTTCCCATGTGACCCATTCTAAATATTTTTTCTTTGATCGATAAGAAAGCTTGGATTATTTATTTTCTTTCAATATATTTTTAACTGTGGGACATCTATTGAAGGTAAAATATTTTATTTTGCTTTGTTATACCCCACCCAGAATGGACAGAGAGCTGGGGAATGGACTGGCTAGTAATAGAGAGTAAGAACCAGAATCTCCAAAAAAAATGTAAAGAACCTGTTGGAGTTTATTCTCCTCACTGACTTCAGTATTCAGGAATAGGGTCAAATTCTTTGGAGCCTCAGCAATCCAAATCAAGAATTCAGCTTATTTCATCAAACAGAAGAAGCTATTTGGATAAGTAGCAAAAAAGAAAGAAAGAAAGAAAGAAAGAAAGAAAGAAAGAAAGAAAGAAAGAAAGAAAGAAAGAAAGAAAGAAAGAAAGAAAGGAAGGAAGGAAGGAAGGAAGGAAGGAAGGAAGGAAGGAAGGAAGGAAGGAAGGAAGGAAGGAAGGAAGGAAGGAAAGGAGTCCAGTTCCCATTACTTAACTTCTAGACAATTTTTACCTGGATGACTGAAAATCTTCATCAACTCAATATAATGTTGAAAGTAAAATGTGTAACCAAGAAGGCAAACTGTTTGGACAGTTGGAGATGAGACTTGTTCTCCTGCTCTTGTATCAACAGTTTCAATAAATATTTCAATCTCAAATGTGGGCATATTAGCAAGCCTTTACTTGTGTGATCTCTGCTCCCTTTCTTTCCCTCTGAGGAAGGTTTCCACACTGAGAAACTAGCTCTCTTCTCCACTTGACATTGTGTTACATCAGGGTCGGGCAACATACATAGCTATGGGAGATGGTTCCTACAGGGCTAATAAGGTACTCCAGCAGGTGCCTTCTCATTGTTCATCTGTCATCACTGTAAAATATTTCCTCCTCCAATCTTCTCCCATCCCACTTCATCAGAGCAGCCTGATTCAGGCACTGAATCTGCAGACACTGATGCTCTACTTACTCATAAAAAGCCTGGTGTTTTACCTCATCCATATTGAGTTTCAACTAATTGGGACAGCTTGCAAATATTGTAAATCAATAAACAAACCCCCTCTACTCAACATGGCATGATGGTCCTTTTGGAACACTTTCTTGACAATGTGACCAAGGAGATTATTAAAAAGAAAGAGGAAAAAAAAACACAAACCATTCAGAAACTTTATACATGTCCTAACTGAAATGAATCTTAAGGAAATTAGTTTCTAAGTCCAATAATTTGTTGGCAGAACAACTCAGAGTATTTAAAAAAACTGAAAGGAATTCTCAGCCTTTTGTGAACAGTTTGGTTTTTGTAATAACAGTTTTTAGAGATGGTTAAGTGGCTGAAAGCAGAGCTGTGTTTCCACTGTTTCCAGAGTGTATTTTTCTGCAAATGCTTTAAAGGACATACTATTTTTACCAATTTTTCTACAACTTATGAGGTAGGTAGCAGTCAGCATAGTTTATCAGTATGGGTAACATTATGCTCCTAGAATGTACTTATTATTTGTTTGATGTATAGCCCACATTTCACTAAAGTAATATACATAGAATTTTCTCTTTCTTCTCCTCTTTTTTCCACACAATAAGAAGCAAAGGATCATCAGGTTGTTGTTACAATTTTGACAGCAGGACACAAAACATTTCAGCTATTTTTTTAAAAAAAAATTATTGATCAATACATGGTTCAAAAGTTTCAAGTGAAGCTTTTTTTTCTCAGTTCAAACCAGAGTACATTGTCAATTCCACGCACAAATATTCCTGTTCTTTTTTTCAAATTCTTTTAAATACATTTTATAAGATAGTGTAAACTAGACATACCCAAGGATGTTTTGAAAAGATGTTTTAATAATTTAATCCCTGATTATAACTAGAAAGTTATATGACTCACAAGAGCTTTCATTGATTTCTTTTGCCTGAAGTAAAGTAAACAATGTGGTTCCAAAATGCATTGTATGTTTTTTTTTTTTACTTTTATTATTCAGACCACTGTGTAAGATATAGAAAAGGAAGATTATCAGTAAGGTAGTCTGACTTTTATAAAAACTTTTTCTACCAAAATAATCCTATTATTTATTTATAAACCTCATCACCATTGCAAATAACGAGCATATAATTTTAATACTATTTTAGCTGAAACATGGTGCATATATCAAATTAAAATCAGACAGCATCTCTTTTATGATTGAATTTGAAAAAATCTGAAATCTGAATGTTAAGTTCCCAAAGTACATAGGATTTTTATTGCATATTTATTTATTTATTCAGCATTTTGTCCTATAATCTCTTGCATATTTTGTACTGAAAAAGAAAAGTTATCACCTTCCAAATGGAGCTGAAAAAGATTCTTGGCTGAAGCTTTACAAAAGCCTTCCTTAAAATTATGTCCTCCTAGCCTATGAGTACTGCATTGTGCTGGCAGAGAAACACTGTAGGATCTGAAAATGAAGATGTCCAGAAGCTTCCCTCAAGCCTTTAGTGAATCAGTGAAGAAAATACTGAACTACATGGAACAATGATCAGGCTTGTTATGCCATCATTTCTTCTACATTAATTATAAAACTCTCTCTTCTCTGTCTCTCTCTGTCTCTCTCTCTCACACACACACATCTATCTATCATCTCTCTCATCTATCTTCATCCTCATCATTATCATCATCATCAATCAGCCTGTGACACTGCAAATCTATCAGCCCAGTCAATCATGGGGTTCATGTCAATCACACTTTCTGTTTTGAGGGGAAAAAATATGGCTATACTGTCCTTTTGAATAAGGCACCTATTGTTTAGTTTTATTAAAATCCTTTTATTTAAAAATGTATTTTCAAAAAATATGTAATCTATGAATAAACAGATAATTGCTGAGATTGTGCAATTATTACTCAATAGGCCATTACAAGAGTTCCAAGCACAGTATATCGTTATTTTTATTATATCAAAAAGCAGTTTGATTTTTTTGAGATTAATGCCAAAATCTCTAGTATATTATTTATAACTTTAAAAAGAAAGGGGGAAAAACCCTAAAAATAATATAGATTAATATTGAATTTCTGACTTTCCAAGTTTACCATTCTTTTAATGATTTTTAACCAAGCTTCACTTTCTAATTTTCAAGAGTACGTTATACGGTGCATGAGATAACTAAGTTTGTCCACAATAAATGACAACATTAAAAAAAGATCTAGCAGTTTGTCCACTGTAGTCAAACACATCTTTACACTGTATGAGTGAAATTCAGTAACTCAGAAATGTATTATCATCTCTCTTTAAAATTAGCCAGTGCCCTTTTATACAGCAATCTAAACAAAAATCAGAAATCATCCCTGGGTTAGACCAAACAATGTTCATTACTGAATTTTCTAGATTAACTGTTGGGAAAGTACCATTTCAAGTGTCAGTGAAGTCAGAGACTCAGCTCATTTACCTTTGGAGTTAATCATGCTGTTTATAATATGCTTCTTTTATCATCTTTTCCTTTATGTAAGGATGAAGTGCTCTTTTATTTCAAATGCTACTCAAGCTTTCTTTAAAGTCTACTTTGTAACTAATGAGACTGAAGAAAGCTTCCGATGATTACTCAATACAGTAAAAATGTGTTTTGTTTCCTTTTGGCTGGATAATGGCTGAGCATAGAGCATTAGTCGGAGGCCATTTATATGCAGATATATTGCCCTGTTTCCTTCAATAGGTGCCATAAATTAGCATTCCATTTCTGCCACAATTTAGTCGGCTTTTTAAAAAATTCATTTCATATGCATGTGATCTCCAACTTCCATCGCAGCTGTTCGTCAAACTGTATCATCTCCTAAGTGTGAACTACCCTCACAACTTTTGATTTACTGCCAGTTTTTTTTAAGTCTCTCCCTCTCTCCCTCTCATCTTGAAATCATTTTTGTAATATCATTTATTTCCTCATTTATGAATCCAAAGCATGACCCATATTTATTCCATTTGTATTATCTGCTTATTGTCTCACAATTTGTTTTACATGCAAGGAAATATGGAGAGGCCAAATCAATTGCAATACTTCCCTCTTTTTTTAAAAAAAAATCCACACACATAATTAATAGATATCTATATATGGCCTGAAAATAGGGAAATGTTAACATATCCATGTCCACAGCTTCTGAGATAAACAGCTTCTGGCTCAGAGGATCATATGTTCCAATACACAAACATTGTGACTGATATTACAAACTCTGATCCAGAAAATCCTAATTCACCCCCACAAGCCTTAGAGATGTATTTCCAAAGTGTTGTCATGCTGCAATTTTAATTAACAGAATGGGACACCAGTTAAATAAATTAGGAACGAACACAGTTATTTGTTCAATTAAATTCAAATACACTTTAGATTTTTTTTTAACCTTAGTCACTCTCATTTTGGAGGGTGTGGAATATGCCCCACATATCACTTCAAGGCAAAATATACTCTCGATCTTGAAAGAAGATGCGTTCTCCAGTTTAGAATAATATTTTCTTTTAAAAAATAATAATATTGAATGTATAAAGCTCTTAGAGTGGAGAAAAAATGAGGATGCAGTTTTGCTCCCATTTTTTTCTCTTCTGATTTACACATATTGAGATGGGAAGTTTGATGAGGAATTCTATGTCAGTTCATCTAACATAAAGAACAGTTATGTTAACAGCTTTAGCACTTACGATAAGTCTGCTTTATCCAGATTCCATGAAAAACTGCATTCCAATTCAAGTGAGCAGAGAGTAAAGAAAATTCAACTCACAGACTAAGGGGAAGAAGCTGAAGAAAGGCACAACTAGGCCTAAGTTGATGCCTCATTCTCTTCCTATTTCTTTGTTCAGGCAAAATAGCACAATAAACATATGGTAGATGACCAGGGCCCTGAGGATTTTTTCTGAGGGGGTATTATTTGCTTTGGGTCTCAATTCACCTTTTTAGGCCAGCCCACTCAGTTAGGGCAACTTGCTGGGATAAGTGCAAACACAAACTGGTACAAAAATATCTGTTTAAAATAGCATATAGTGCATTAATAAAGGTAAAGGTTCCCCCGCACATGCGTGCTAGTTGTTTCTGACTCTAGGGGCCAGTGCTCATCTCCGTTTCAAAGCCGAAGAGCCAGCGCTTGTCCGAGGACGTCTCCGTGGTCATGTGGCCAGCATTACTAGACACCAAAGGTGCACGGAACGCTGTTACCTTCCCACCGTAGTGGTCCCTACTTTTCTACTTGCATTTTTACGTGCTTTTGAACTGCTAGGTTGGCAGAAGCTGGGACGAGTAACAGGCGCTCACTCTGTTACGCGGCACTCAGGATTCAACCCGCCAAACTGCCAACCTTCTGATTGACAAGCTCAGCGTCCTAACCCACTGAGCCACCGCGTCCCTTAGTGCATTAATACATAACAGTAAATAGTAACATAGAATATAAGAGTCAATGGAAACAAAGGAAGAATGGACAGACTTATCTGAAATGGAAAATGAGCCTCAAAAGACTTATTTGAGAACTTGAGCCTATCAAGACAGAGGAAAATAAACTAGCAAACTCAATCTGATTTCCAGAGCAGTCCATGGAGACATTTGCATGTGATTCTTTAATATTTTAAGGTCACAATCCATCTGAGAGTAGGATTTCTTCTCTTCCCTAGAATGACATTGTTGTTTCCCTAGAAAGACTAAAAAACAAAAGCCTCTAGCAAGCTGCTGGCTAGGTAACCTCAGGGTGGAGAATGATTGTAGTTACACATACAGATTTCACCAAATGTCCTTCTTCAGTTTCTATACTAGAGAGTGAAGTTAGCTAGGCACAATAGTGGATGTGATGGATCTCTGAAGCTCGCCTTGCTTTACCGTTTAATGAGTCAGGATCAACATCTGCAGCACAGAAAGAACATGAGGATAAATAAATGAAAGAGGGAGAAAGTAAATATGAAAGCTTTGTCCATTCAGCCCCAAAGCTTTAAAAGCTGTTTAAAATTGGAGCTTGAATGGGCTGTTTTTGTGATGTTAAAACAGGGTTGTCCTTGAGTTTGCTGAGTATTTCATCTTTAATATCAATGAGACAGGCAGACAGTGTTTTCCATGCTTTAAGACACTGTTGAATTAGGCCGGTACAGAATTTACTAAAATGAATTAGAGTCTTCATTATCAGGACTTGAGATATAAATGTTATAAATGTAGAAGAAAGGAAATTGATAGTTCATATAATCACTCTGGAGGTTGGAACAGCATTTAGCAAACCTTGGCTGACTTTGAGAAAGCTAAAAAGGATTCAACTTGGTTAGCACCAGGAAGGGAACTACTTCCATATTATTGCATAGAAAACTGCATAATCATATATATGTGAAGCTACTAGAAGTTCATCTTGACTAAGAATTAACCCCAAAAATATCTCTACTGAAGAAAATTATGGGGTTACTATATTTTACGATTTCCATTTCCTCCTGTAGCTCAGGCACCCCTTGCAACATTTGCTGTTCAAAAAAAATTGGTAAATTGCTTTTGTTTACAGTGACAAGCAAATGTCCGTGAATGGTTGGGGTGGGGAATGAGTGCAATCTTTTTTTTTTCTTTCAGCAAGCCTGCATTGCACTGCCATTTCTCTGTACTGAAATATTCCTTCTAAATCCAGTCCAATAATTCTGAGCAATGAAAGATGGCTGAAAAGTACCAAATGCTACCTTTCATTTCACCAAATCCATAGAGACAAATATTGTATTAAATCAAGAAAATAATTCTGCTGCTACTTATCTATCAGAAATAGCTGTGGTTGATTGTTTAATTTTCTGAACTATTTCTAAACATGTAGTACCAGTTAACCCAGTATAATCATTTCATCAGATATCTTAGTTGCAATAATTTAGACTATGCAGCCGATATAACATTATCTTAGCAATCCATTAGTATTATTTCATGTAATAGTTCAGATTGTGCCAGGAATGATAGGGCAAGTTAAATTTGGTCCTCCAAAAGCAAGGAGCCCCAAATTCAGAATGGAAAACTGAAGATTGCTTTCTCTCCTCTATCTTTCTTTAAAAAAAAACCTGTAATCATCTTCCTGATGTTGATGGTCCCACAGCACAAAAGAAGGATGGATCAGGTGTTAATCCTCTGAAAGAGGATTAGTGCAAAGAAGAGTAACAAAGATGATCAGGAGACTGGAGGCTAAACTGTCTGATGAATGATTGTGGGAACAGAGAATGTCTAATCTAATAAAATGATCAGAGATGACATGACTGCAGTTCCAATATTTGAGGAGCTGTCATAGAGAGGAGGGAATATTATTCTATTACCTATCAGCCTGACCTCAATACCTGGGAAGATTCTGGAAAAGATAATCAAACAACAAATCAGCAAACACTTTGATGCAAACAAAGTTATCACTAAAAGCCAACATGGGTTTGTCAAAAGCAGATCATGCCAGACAAATCTTATTACATTCTTTGACCAAGTGACAAAACTAGTGGACCAGAGGAATGCTGTAGATATAATTTACTTGGACTTCAGTAAGGCATTTGATAAAGTAGATCACAACCTACTACTTGATAAGATAAAAAAATGTGGGTTAGATAGCATCACCACCAGATGGATTCGTAGCTGGCTGACAGGCCGTACTCAGTGTGTGGTCCTCAATGGAACTGCAACTACATGGAAGGAAGTGTGTAGTGGGGTGCCCCAGGGCTCTGTTCTGGGCCCAGTGCTCTTCAATATCTTCATCAACGATTTGAACAAGCGGATAGATGGGGAACTCATCAAATTTGCAGATGACACCAAGCTGGCAGGAATAGCCAATACTCCAGAAGATAGGCTTAAGATACAGGTGGATCTGGACAGACTCGAACACTGGGCACTATCTAACAAAATGAAATTCAATGGTGAAAAAAGTAAGGTTCTACATTTAGGCAGGAAAAATCAAATGCACAGGTATAGTATAGGTGGTACCTTGCTCAATAGTAGTAACTGTGAGAGAGATCTCAGAGTCCTAGTGGACAATCACTTAAATATGAGCCAGCAGTGTGCTGCAGCTGCCAAAAAAAGCCAACACAGTGCTAGGCTGCATTAACAGAGGGATAGAATCAAGATCAAGTGAAGTACTAATACCACTTTACAATGCCTTGGTAAGGCCACACCTGGAATACTGCATCCAGTTTTGGTCACCACGATGTAAAAAAGATGTTGAGACTCTAGAAAGAGTACAGAGAAGAGCAACAAAGATGATTGGGGGACTGGAGGCTAAAACATACAGGGAACGGTTGCTGGAATTGTGTATGTGTAGTTTAATGAAGAGAAGGGTGAGGGGTGACATGATAGCAGTGTTCCAATATCTCCGGGGCTGCCACAAAGAAGAGGGAGTCAAGCTATTCTCCAAAGCACCTGAAAGCAGGACAAGAAGCAACGGATGGAAACTAGTCAATGAGGGAAGCAACCTAGAACTAAGGAGAAACTTCCTGACAGTTAGAACAATTAACCAGTGGAACAACCTGCCTCCAGAAGTGGTGAGTACTCCAACACTGGAAGTTTTTAAGAAGAGACTGGCCAGCCATTTGCCTGAAATGGTACAGGGTTTCCTGCCTGAGCATGGGGTTGGACTAGATGACCTCCAAGGTCCCTTCCAACAACTTCTTCTTCTTCTTCTTCTTCTTCTTCTTCTTCTTCTTCTTCTTCTTCTTCTTCTTCTTCTTCTTCTTCTTCTTCTTCTTCTTCTTCTTCTTCTAATTATTATTATTATTATTATTATTATTATTATTATTATTATTATTATTATTATTATTATTATTATTATTATTATTATTATTATTATTATTATTATTATTATTATTATCCAAGGCACCTGTAGACAAGAGAAGAAGTAATGAATGGACGTTTAACAAAGAGAGACCCAACTTAAAATTAAGGAGAAATTTTCTGTCCTTCAAAACAATCAGTGGAATGGCTTGTCTCCTGAAGTTGTGGGTGCTCCATCACTGGAGGTTTTTAAGAAGAGATTTGTCCAGAATGGTATGGGGTCTCCTACTTGAGCAGGGGGTTAGAGGACTTCCAAGGTCCCTTCCAACTCTGTGATTCTGTATTCTGTAGAATGATATTAAATATTAAAAGAAATGTTCTACTTGTCATTAGAAAGACCACTGGAGAGTTCCAAAGTTTAGGACCATGGAATTCTCAGTAAATATTAGTATTGCAATGTAAATGAATTAAAGCAATTAACATTTATCCTCTTACATTTCCTATAGTATCCAAGAATGTTATCCTGTCAGTCTGCCAAAAAAATTGTCAAGGCAGCAATCAAACAGTAAAACTACATATAACATTTAAAAGAAAAAAAGAATGTATAACATATGGATTGGTTCTGTATGATCACAGGAATATTGCCTGATGTAGTGATCAAAACAACTCCCTGTTTTTTTTTTTTTTTTTGCATTTAAGAGACATTGCATATTATGTTTTGAGGCAATTTCTACAGCCTTTGATATCATTTGTTTCCACTCCTACATTCTCCTTCTACTTGACAAAATTGAATGCATATTTATTAGTCATAGATTGTTTTTAGGATACAGAGACTTTCTAATTATCGAATCACAGAGTAATTATAATATTTAAAACATTCCTCACTTTCTCTCCTATGTATTTGGTCATTTATTTCATGTGACTTTTTTTTTTTAGCACTGTGATTATTTCTAAGGGAACTTACATTCCTTCATGAGGAAATTATATAATAGCACCTGTTAACTTTTTCTGGTATGGATGATGTATCACTGAAACCATGAGATCATATTATACTTATCCTGCAAATATTTGTTACTCTATTCCAGGGGTAGGCAACCTTGGCTCTTTTATGACTTGTGGACTTCAACTCCCAGAATTCCTGAGCCAGCATTGCTCAGCATAGAAACCTCTCCCTTTCCCCTGACGAATTCTGGGAGTTGAAGTCCACGAGTCATATAAGAGCCAAGGTTGCCTACCCCTGCAATTCTCTACTCTAAGTAGAAGCATATGATTTAAATTAAGGTTATTTGTGTTCCCTGTTTTCTTTCCATTATAAATAGGAGCTTTAAAAGCTATGTTGGCAGCTTCCATTTCATATCTTACAATGCCCTGAATTTTCACACTGTAGGTGAGAAACTATGGCCCCACTTCCAAGTAAGGAGACAGGAGATAAGAGTTAAGGGAAATATAAATATGAGTCTATGTGTGTGTAGTTATATATAAAGAAAAAAAAATGAAATGAAGACAGGCAAGGCTATAAGTGTCCACAGTTAACCATAAAGATGCCAAAACAAACATACAATGCAATGTCACCTGTTCTGCCTTTTTGCAATTGCATCATGTTGGACATAAATACCTAAGGATGGATGATGCATCATATTCTACAATTATCAATTTGTCCCTCTTTTTCTTGGTCCCCATTTGTAGATACCTATGGCCAAGGTGAGCAGAAAAAAAATGATAGTGGAAGGAAGAACATAGATGCCCTAGGTTAATACCACTTTGTTTTAATATTTATAAGGTTGCAACATTTGGAAGAGAAAGAATGGCCAAGAATGTGAATGTGCATAGAAATATATTCTCCAAATTTGGAAACTTTAGAATAGGGCTTCTCAACCAGTGGTATGGGTACCACCTGTGGCACATTGGCACCTGGCAGGTGGTACACAGCCATCCTAGAAAAGTGGTAGTGGGGGAAGGGAATGAGCTGAACTGGTGGCAGCACTGCACAAGCCTGAGCAAAAGACGGCTAGAGCTGCAGGGCTGTCAGGGCTCAGCGGAAGTGCCAGAATCAGTGATTCTTCAGGGCTGTCAGGGCTCAGTGGAAGTGCCAGTATCAGCGCCAGGCTCCAGCTGGAGTTCGGCACTGATCCTGGCACTTCTGAGCCCAGAAGAAGTGCCGATCAGCTGGAATGTTGCAGCATGTCCAGGGTCTTGTCTTTACATTCAGATGTTTGGCAACTGATTCATATTTATGACAGTCACAGTGTCCCAGGGTCATGTGAAGTGACCAAAACCTGCTGCAACTACCCAGCAGATGGGGGAAATAAAAACTAAACACCCCCACCCCACCCCCACAATCCTCAACAGAAATGCTCACAACAATGAAAACCTCGGACAGGAGGAAGTGCGTTGGTGGGCGGGCAGGAAAGTGTCTTGCTCAGCTGTGGATTGGAGGGCACTTTTTTCAGTGCCATTGTAACTTCAAATAGTCACTAAGCGAACTGTTGTAAGTCAAGGACTACCTGTACTTCATCACTTTTTTCCTTTTTTTTCGGTCATCAAGTTTTTGACACCTTGCTAGGTGACTGGTGGTACTCGGATGTTGCCATATCCTAAAAGTGGTACAATAGGCAAAAAGGTTGAAAAGCCCTGCTTTAGAAGTATGGATGCTTATTTTAGAACTCCAGCAATAAAATTAATGGAAAGTCTGCCAGTGCCTGAAGTCCCCTTCTTTTTCTTCCTGTAAAGAGAGAAAAGAAATGTGAGAAAATATATTCTCTTGAGTTTAGTCCACTGAAGATACAGCATGAAATCTAAAGGTTTCTCTTCTCTGTTCCATTGGATAGTGTAGTAGCTAGCCTTGCACTACTTTCTTCAGTGCTCACCTGACAACAAAGTAAAATAATAAGGAAGAAGAAAACTTGGAGTTTCATTGCCAGAGATTGGTATTAGGGTTAATCCAGTGACGGATAGCTCCCAGAGCAGAGGAGGAGATGCAGAGTAGGCTGCAGGGGAGGGAATGGGACAACTTGCCACAGCCAACGGTCTGCAGCCACCTCGGTGTGGCCAACTCGCCACAGCCAACTCGCCGTGGGACAATTCACCACAGCCAACTTGCGGCAAGACAATTTGCTGCAGGACAGTTTAACAATTCTATTTAATTATTTAAAATAAATATTTTAATTTTTGCCATTCACATTTCATTCTGGTTCAACTTTAGCCTCCTTCTGCATCCTTTCTTTAATGATTATATTCCACCATTTCTTTGATATTGGTGTAACTTTTGTCCTGCAGTGAGTTGTTCTGCGACGATTTCACTGTGGCGAGTTGGCTGTGGTGAGTTGGCCATAGTGAGTTGGCTGCAGCGAATTGTCATAGACCCGCAGGGGATATGTAAGGGCTTGTTCTGAAGAGAAGGTGTCTGCCAAATGGGTCCTGTACAAGCTGCAACTAGCTACACTCCAATGCCTTTCTAAAGAGAAAATGATGGAATCTGGATTGTTGGAGGATGAAAGGTCCATATGGCTTTTGGGTTTGGATGCCAATTTCCCAAGGCTGTTGCTCCTGCTGCTTTAGTCTGCCTTCTCTTATAATGGGTCTGAAGTGTCCCAAGAATTCATTATCATCGTGACATCTATGAACCCGAGCGAGTTTATCAAGGGCCTGATGTGTATGAGAGATCACACATTTGATCTGATTTTTGTCTCAAGGTTGACATGTGTGATCTGAAAGTGGGAGTTTCCCCAAGGATATGGTGGGCACTTCAGTTGAGAATCTGGTTGCCCATTGGAATAAGGGAGTCACTGGGTGCTTGATTGGATCTCAAGATAGATTTTCCTTTCTTGCATATCCACTGCTGCTCTGTGGTTTATTGAAGAGCTTGGAAGAAGAGGCAGAGGAGTTACCTAAAGCATCACTGGAGAAAGACCTCGTTGACCTCAGGTCAATGGGATACTGTTAAAAGCTCATGTCCAAATCTACAGAATGGCAATATGAGCAGTAAAAGGCAATAGTTTTGCCCCTCTGATTGTGTCTGTTGAAATTCACCCAGTGGCCTTCAGTTATCACTGGAAACATTTGAAGGGCTGCTGCAAAAACATTTTGTAGCATCAAATCAATAGATTTCAAAAGAATTAGACTCTTGTTGAAATGGAAATGACAGGGGTGTTGTCTTGGGAACTGACTGACCATTCTGGATTTATCTGTGGCTCTCTATATTGTTGTCTCCACCATTTTGCACTTGAATCTCTGTCCTTATGGTTGGTTAAGGCCTCCCATGAGGTGACAAGAGATTGGATTCAGGCACTACTTTGAGAGGATGTTCTCATTGGCTCTGAAAGAAGAGGCAGTGTATCCCTTTGCTCAAGACGTCTTGCACAATCTGACTGCTTGGACAATTTCAGATTGTTCCCCAACATCCAAGGAAAGTATATCCCTATAGATCTGAATGAAGCAGGCTCAAACAAGATTCCTTTCTCCCATATTCTGTCTCAATGTGATTGCCATCTGAGGTGCTTTTTCAATAGGTACCTCAACTAGTTGGAATTTCCTTCCCATAGAATTTATCAAATCTGTCCCTTCTGGGCTTTTAGAAAGCTGACCTATTCCATCTAGCATAGGAGAAGGTGTTTTTGAGTACACAACTTTTGCATTTTTGATTTTATCTTTTGATTCAATTTGTCTTTTGCATGGTATACTCATATAATTTCCCTTTTTTATTATGTATGCCTACCTTATAATGAAATTGCTAGCTGTATAGAGTCTTCCAGGGGGAGTGTGGTGGCTCAGTGGTTAAGATGCTGAGCTTGTCGGCTGAAAAGCCAGCAGCCCAGGTTCAAGTCCTGAGTGCCACATGATGGCATAAGCTCCTGTCCCCACCTCAGCTCCTGCCAATCTAGAAATTCAAAATCATGCAAATGCAAGTAGATAAATAGGTACCACTTTGATGGGAAGGTAATAGCTTTCCATGATGTCATGCTGGCCACATAACCATGCAAATATCTTTGGACACAGCTGGCTCAATGGCATTGAAATGGAGATGAGCATTGCTAGTCGGCAATGACTAGCAGAATAAAATCCACAGAGACTCCTTTACCTTTTCTACCTAGAGTCTTCAGGATTTGGCAGCATACCAATGAAGCCCATGAATATACCAGTGTTTACCATGATATATTTCCACTGAATTATTTCAAAAATGGAACTTATTAAATTTTTGAAATTATTCTCTGCCTTTCTTCTAAGACAGAGATTGCTGGGATGAAGAAAGGACAGCACACCATGGTCCAAACTACCCAGCTTAGAGTTGTAAAGTGTAAGAGAGTCCCCAAAATGGCAGAGCTAGTGAACCAGCTTGGTACTTCCTAGAAATGACCCCTTTAACACTGGTCTCAGTGGACATCAGGCTGGGCAGGATGCATAACATCTTCTTATTCATTATTGAAAAACTCTTCCCAACATTGTGCAAAGTTTAAAACTAAGAGTTGGTGTAAGAGGAAAGGTCTGACTGTACATCTTTGAGCTTGTGTTTAGACATATGCAAGCTAAGCTGAACCTAATTAAAAAGTGTGACTTTCTAGTACAACAGAGAGCACAGCTGAGAAAGGGAATGAAGCTACCAAGCAATGTTAGTTGCGCTATCTCCACAGAGCTCTGATAGATAACTTAATAGGCTCACAAAATCTCATTGACATGAATAGGCAGCCTAAGTTGAAGAGTCCACTGTGTTACTCAACTTCCCCCTGATGTGTCACCATATATATAAGTGAAGCTACAACGCTGCAAATTGTCAGTAACAGCAGCAGAAAAGCCACAGAGTCTAAGAAGTGCTTCAGAGCCACTTGATTCAACTACGAATCTGTTTTACTTCGGGAGGTACCTTTGAAGCTTCAGCAGAGTGAAGTACTCTCAAAAACTCACCAAGTTCGAGATGTGCAGCTGCCAGATCTAAGCTGCAAAAATCCAGATGACCACCAGAGGGCTGTAAAACTATAGTAACTTCTGTTCTGTGGTCTCACCTAATGCTCTTCCAGAGTTTTGCAGCCTAGATCTTGTAACCTAACTTGTTTCTGTCTTAATCTCCTCAATTATAGATGACTAGTACCATGCTGTGCATATTTACTCAGAAAGCTTACTTAAGGCATCCGCTGAGGCAGATCTTTTATATGTTACTGCTGAAGAATTATATAGAATTGTACTGTACACCTCCCACTTATTTAACAACTAACAACTGGGATTAATTTTCAGAAGAAAATAGAAGCTAATTCTTCAATATAATGGCTGGGCTCCCACACAATATTTAGCCAACACATGTATCAATGGTTAGCATCAGTGCTTTTTTTGTAAAAGAAAAAAGTGCCTGAACTCACACATGTCATACAATCTGCCTTGCCTACTCTACAAGGTTCCATCCAAAAAAGGTGCCGGAACTCCGTTCTGAGCGTTCTATGAGAAAAAAAGCCCTGGTTAGCATATTGTGTGAACCAAGCCAACTGTGGCTTAGTTGA
This sequence comes from Vipera berus, assembly GCF_964194415.1. Classification (NCBI taxonomy): domain Eukaryota; kingdom Metazoa; phylum Chordata; class Lepidosauria; order Squamata; family Viperidae; genus Vipera; species Vipera berus. Next base: position 77,938,660 of record NC_138204.1, read on the forward strand.
AAAACCATGCTGAAGGAATTTACAGCTAGCACAATGCCATTGCTTAAACATTTTCTCCAAAGACAACTCTGCTGAACACAGACGGACTTACTCTCAGTTTGTGAGCGTGTAACTAGAGATTCGGTAACAATCTGGCAAGCTGCCACTAAATATCCACCTGTAATGCAGAAACTGGAACAGTCACCTTTACCTTTTCAGGGATTATCAGGTTAAATACACAGTTTTAGATAAGAATTCCTCCACGGGGTTAAGCAAGCTGGTGCTCTTCAGAGATTTGACACATTAGCCTGGTCAACCCCATGAGTGACAAAATATTTGAGAAATTATTTCCCAATTGTTGCATGTTCATTTTTCTTTCTTTCTGATGAAGCTAAACGTTTTAACTCACTTTCCTCTCTGCTCCTTGTATTCAATAACTCTTAATGACAACATTTCTTATGTCACAAGATGACATGAAGAGGGAGCTATGGTTCTTTGACTTTGAATGTGCTTCTCTCACTAATCTCCAATTTCGGTCTTTCTCTATCTATCCTTCCTTCCTTCTTTCCTTCCTTCCTTTCTTCCTTCCTTCCTCTTTATTTCCCTCTTTCCTTCTCTCTCTCTCCCCCCCTTTCCTTCCTCCTTTCCATCCTTCCCTTCCATCTCTTGGTACTGTGCCAGATATATTTAAATCTCTCTCTCTCTCTCTCTCTCTCTCTCTCTCTCTCTCTCTTGGAGTGGAGCTAATCCATGCAAATGCGAGCCACTGGCTCCCAAGTGCTCGCTTCACAAAGCAAGCTGTGCTTCAGGAGGTCACTCATTCACAGCTGCTCCTCCCATTCTATTTTTACACACACACACACACACAGAACTCCGCTCGCTGGTATCCACTGACTAAAAGGACTCAATTTCCTGCAACGGCCGCCTGGTTTTTCCCTACAACATTCTTTAAAGCAGGACATTCCTTCCATCTGTCTTTGCAAGGAAAGAAAGGTAGGAAGTCTGATTGTTGTAAAGTCATGGAAATGCCTCTTCTCCTTGCTCGTTCTCCGAGTGGGCAGTGCACAAGGAGGAGCAGGATGCTCCTGGCTCTCTGCCTTGCCTCTTAAAACTGGGGTGCCAGTGTTGTTGTTACCGATGTACACAGCTGAAAGTGTTTAAGTGTTATCCTAAATGGTGATTTGGCCAGCTATTATCCAGAGGCACGATGGCCAGGAAGATCTCATTAAAGAGGCTCTTGATGCTGCCGCAATTGCAATCCTCAGACTTCCAAGCACATATTTTGGTCCTTCCATAATGAAACTTTTTTTTTTAAGAATCCTCTTTCAAGGCATTTTCTAAATAAGTGCTAGGACTCAATTCCAATCAAAGCTCTCTCAGCATCTTTGTTTCTGGCCTTGGATCTTATTAAAGTGATTTCCCCTGGAGCTAAACTAACTGTTGAAAATTTTAAGGAGCAACATTTATAGGGATAACTTTTTTTGTTTGTTTTGTTTTGTTTTGTTTTCCCAGTTTATAAACTTGCAGGCCTCATTCCAAACAGACCTTCCATAGAGCTATGGTGGAGTATAAAATTCCAACGTTCTAGCAGTGGAATTCCTAGGTGTAGTTTTATGGCACCAAAACAGGGACGAGAAATAGGCAACATACATAAATACAGCAAGTACATAGTAATCATTCAAAAGGAAAACTCGAGCATTATTTTCCTTAGCAGCATCTCAGCCAAGGCTGGCATAGAAAATGCTTCTTTCTGTAATAGCAGATCTAGACCTCTAAGTAATTTGGGCAAAATAACATAGAATTGTTTCTTGGACTTTGGGGTGGAATTTAGGAAATTATCTCTCCAATGCAACTGGAATACCATTTGGGATGAGTATAACTCAAGCAGCATAGTAAGGAAACCCAACTGATCCAGTCCTATCTGCTGAGGGGAAAAACAGAAATCTGTCTAAAGGATTAACAGTTGTAGTAAGACATTGCACATACAATGCCATCCACAGTAATTCTTCAGTATCTTTGCCAAATAAATAAATGGATTTGGAAGAACATATTCCATTTTATGCTCCTTTTTGTTCACAGGCAATATAGTACCAGAAACAGAACTTTTAGAAGTAAATATTCAGTGTACGATGTGGTCCCATTTCTATTTACTCAGAAGCAAATCACACTGCGTTCATTTTACTTGTAGGTGAATTGTGCAGTTTCAATTTTAGAATTTAGAATTTAAAGAAGGGTATTTCCTTCATATCACATTTGCTTCTTGTTGATTAAGTAGTTTAATGCACAGGAATAGCCAATATGCCACATGTGCTGTATGTAGATCACAGTCTGTAAGCATCTGATGATTTGGAAAGGGTGGGTGTGTACTGAATGGCCCTTGCTTTTCACCGATAAAGAAATTACTACACACTTATTACTACTATGAAGATGGAGTTCATTTTTCTGCAGTGTTTTAACTCCATTGGTATGCAAACCAGTTTGTTTAGAGTGAGGGAGAAAAAGAAATAATCTTTGCAGAAACATTCAATGGAAACTCTTCAGATGATGTCAGAACTATTCACTATTAGAAATAACTGTTTCCAGCTTTTGAATTCTGAAGTAAAGTCATTAATCAAAAAGCTGCTAAATTATTATTTTTACTTATTTATGTCTTACTTGTGCCTTATTTATATTTGTTAATTGATACTTCTGTGCCCAATTTGTGCTTTATCAATGAGTGACATTTCAACATGGAATTTCATGAATGGTAAAAGTCTGGATGTATAAGTTTCAGCTGCAAACCAAACAGACTTTGCATTAAATTCCACCAAAAAGAGAGAGATTTACAGTTCTTATTTTCTTCCTGCTTGTTTTTAGTGAGAAATAAATGAAATGAGGAAGTAAGCATTTTCTATTATCTGCTAGAGAATCTTGAATTGTTTTGTACAGGAGCTAAAAAAAGGCTACCGTAAAAGAACATAACATACAACAATAATTATGCATTTTGTTAGTTTTATCATAAAGCAAATAATACCAATGACCTTAAAAATAAGGTCCAGTTGGTATCTTTCATTGTGACATTGAAAATTAAATTTGACTACATAAGGTTCAAATATAGTCCAACAATAAATCACCTGTTATAGATAGGGGAGAAATGGAAAAAAAATCAAAGGTTTTTGAAAGACCTTTTTTTTTAAAAAAAAAAAAAGTAATAAGTGCTATTTGTTTCCATTGTCCTCTAAGACCCCTTACATAGCATTATAGGTAGTAAGATGCATGATAAACTATGTTCATTTACATTTGTTAAGGATAATTTCAGAACAATTGGCTTAAATGCATCTTTTAAAATCTGTATTCAGATTTGCTAGCTTCAGATTCAGTACTACATCTTTAACCTTCCATGATTTGTAATTATTCTAATATGAACATCTCCTCGATATACACACACTTCAAGTTTCAGGATCTTCAAGTTTAGATAATGCTAAGGCCTAACAATTAGAGACAGGTACAAAAAAAAAACCTTCTGAGCATATCCTGACTTTTTAAAAAATAAATAAATACCCCACCCATATAACTTAGCCTGGATTGCTAATCGCTCCAGGATGATGTGTAACCAACATGGCAATTTTTTCCACATTTATTTTTTCTAATGTTTTTATTTTTCTCATTTAATTTAGGTAGAAGGGAAAAATATATATTTTTGTTAAACTGAGAGGGAGAATCCCTTGTTGGCACATCACTCATCTGTTCTGTATCTTCCCAGTCTCTAACCTGGAAATTTTTGCAAGATTCTTGCCTTTATAATCTGGGTTATGTTCACCTGCTTTGCTTGGAGACAATTTTTTCATTTCTCTAGTCTCCTAGTAACATATGTCCTTGATTTCTATTGAATTAAGTGTAAAGTTATAAAGCAAGAAGCTTTTCAACCAAGAACAGTTTGTTCCTTTTCCATGTTAGCTATGCTGTAGCCACATCTTGTTAATGCAGTAAACCTGCTCGGTATACTATTCAGTTCACTTTATATAAATCAGGCTCTTTTTTGTTTTATGGTGATAGCTACAAAGACAAATGGCTTTCTTTAACTTATTCTATAACAGAGTGTAAATGTGCTCTAAATTCGTACAAGTTCCATCTTGTAAGACAACACCTGAGACCTTATTTTAAATGATGAAATTTTAAAACAGTCGATCAAAAAAAGAATGTAACTGGCTACAGATTTATCAATCATTTGCTATAGTCCGTGCCAGCTTAAAATGAAAATCTGTTAGATTTGTCATCCATTTCTATGTTTAATTATATTTATCTTCTAATTTTACAACTCTGGTTATTATCTTTTGTTCCAAATAAATATGACTATGATATCAGTGTGCAGACTTCAGGTCTTTCATCCTAGTGACTACTGAAAATGTTTGCTGGGTGGAAAAAGCTTACTTTATACCTCAAGGGGTTAAGTGAATCAGATCAGCCTTTGAAGCTTCACCATTTTTTTAAAAAAAATACTTTGTTTCGTGGGGGGAAAAAGGACTGACATCCTTTTATGTGTTTGGAATTCTTCAATGGATGTAAAACGCTAGGTAATGACAGAAATTATCTTGAGGCTTTATCAGTTTCCCCTTGCAATTTTATTGCAGTGCTGGTAATAGTTAACATTTTATGCAAACAGCTGCTTTCTTCTGAAACATGCATGCTTTTGCTGTGTCATCTCATATTTTGTAATTGTTAACGTTATTCTAAAAATGGCCCTTGCTCCCTTTCCTTCATTTCCCCCCCCCCCAAAAAAAAAGAAACCTATGGTTTGGCTTTGACATGTTAGTGGCAATTCTGCCTTGGCAAAGTACAAATGACCAGTTTAAATAATCATTATTTTATTTTTGACTGCCTCCTTGTGCTACTCTGGACTATTCACCCAATTATTCTGTTGGAAAGATTAATTTCTTTGGAGAATTTTATTCCAAAGCCGTATTCCTTAATCATTTGGAAGTATAAATATTTCACATTAGCATATAAAAATGCAGTCCTAGATCCTTTATAAATGCAAGAGATACAGTATAAAACTTCAGGCAAATTTACTGGCATATTAGAATGTCAAAATGTACTTTCCTTCTGCATAATCATAATAAATAGCTTATTCTTTCATATTTTTTTATCTCTGCATCTAGGAAATTGAAAGCAAATGTGCTAGTAAGATATAAGGAGCTGAGATACTCAGAATAAACCTGGCTGCCTATTCATAAGTCCACTTAGTATCCTGATTCATGAAATTTATAAAGATTACTTTCTGAAAAATCAAGGTCATGGTCCAACAATCCAGCTCTTTCATAAACTGTACTGACCAGTCACAAATGTCTGGTATAAAGAGCAGATGGCAAAAGCTCTATTTTGTTGCTTGTGACTTTGTAATTAAAAATGCCAATGTTTAAACTCCCATGCAGAAATGAGGAATATGTAGCGTTCCTGATGTTGTTACCTTCAAATTCCATCAGCCAGCAAGATCTGTGATGAATATAATATGAGTTCTAATCTAGCAATCCCTAAAAGACCTTATGTTGCAGAACCCTGTAAAGTTGCTCTGCTTATTCTACAGATTGAGAATATCTATTGTTTTTACTGCTGGCCCAGATCTTTAAAGATTTTGAACAGAGACTTGACTGATATTATAACTGATATGAAAAGATTATATTTTAAAAGAACACATCAGTGGAGACAATGAATCCCAGAATATTAATAAAAGAGAACTTACACCATGGACTCATAAGAATTACAGTTCGATTTCAACCTTTACTGCACTGTCAGAGTTTGATTTTATTTTTATTTTTCTGTGAGCGGATTGCGTTTGTCACAAAAGTATTTCACTCCCATCACTCTGTTACTGTTGTGACATTTTCAAGGAAATCCCAGAGACTTATATAAACATATGCTGGTGTGAATGAAATATCCAAAACTATATCCTGTAACCGCTATTTCAACTTCACTTTGTGCCAAGATAATAACAATGCTAGCAAAAAGCAGGCTAAATCTTTGAGAAAACCAAATATTCAGAAAGTGACGGGGCAATGTAATAACTGAATTGAATAATGAATGAAGTATTAGAAGTTGGATTTAGCTTCTTTGCCTGTGGAGAATAACATTAAAAGCCACTATTGCTTTTGCTGGTGGGCAGGAGCGAGTCAAATTGAACTTAACCATAATTAAGCAAGATCTGTTTCATAAAAATAGCAATTGCATATGTTCAAACATGTAAGTACATCAGTTGGGCTTAGTTGCTGAATGCAACAATGAAGTTAATGTGCAAATTAATATTACTCTGCATGCTAGTACATTGTCCTATTGGGAAAAAAAAATGGCAACATTCAAGCCATTAACTCTTGAATCAAAAGAGAATTATTGGGACTTTACCAAAAGAAATCTAAAATGAACTTGTTCACCATGTTTGACTTCTATTGTTTCTTTATGTAGTGAATTATTAGTCTTCAATTTTAGCTTTAGTAATATTTTCATGTTTTTCTTTACACCCTTCTATTTTATAAGAATATCTATTTTACAGCATATCACATTTGGCAGAGCTGCACAAAGTATTCTACTTCATAGGAAATATTAGCTTAAGTAAACCACAAACTCTTAAGGTGTATTAAAGTAGCTATGTCCTCTGGAAGCTTTGGTGTAGCTCCTTTTTCTGAGCCCAAGTATGCAGTACAGTGGCTTTATTGGCCGTTGCAGGGAAATCTTTTCTGTCCAGTCATTGTGCATACATTTCTAGAGAAAGCCTACTCCAAGCCTCCCAAAGAAGATGGCTACCTTAATATTTTGGGGAAGAACAGATTATGTGCTTACAACAACATAGGTGATGGTGCATGTTAGAATAAGCATTTGCTTATACAGTTAAGGATTGTTGGAGACAGAAACGTAATATTTGATTTGATTTGATTTTTACCTTTTTAGAAAGGAAGCCTCTTTTCTTTCTACCAGAATGCTTCACAGGGACTCCATTTTTTCCAATAGAAGAGAATATCTGTGGCTCAGAGCTGAATTGCAGAGTGCTTGGTGCTCTTTGACTTTTGTTTGCTTGTAGAAATTCCATTAATTGACTAGGTAACATCAGCAAGTTAGTGTGGGGTTTGCCATCTGTTTAAACACTAAGAACTCTGCATGCTTTTCTTTACATCTAAACTATGACAATCTCCAAATCTGCTAAAGACTTTTCTTTAAAATATATTATTTCCCCACATGGGAGCAGGTTCTTATCTTCACAACAAATGTATGACTTTACCAGTCCAAGTCAAAATGGTTATTTTTTTAATAGAAACCTTTCATGGCTGAACACCTGGTTTATTTTCTGTATAAGCCACAGCACGTCCTAGATATTCGTAGGTGCATATTTTTGCCTCTCCTGTCACTAAGAAGTGATGTCAACTATAAAATAACTTGGGCTTCTGTTTGGCTCCATCTTTGCTGTAGTTTAGGAGAAGGATTAAAGCATCTCTTTTTACTCTGCCTTTTTAATTTGTAGAAGTTTGTGCTCCTGGATTGAAATATTTAAATTATTACCTTGAATTTCAGAGAAGCTAGTATTACAAAATGGCTGTGGGTAACATATACAGTTATAAAGTGCTCTCTCTCTTTCTTGAGCAGGGCAAAGATCAGCATTTCTTTAAAGCAAAGAATAAAGATAAAAATCTAGCTGTAAAAACAAAGGTTCTTTCAACTCACTGCAATAATTTCAGCTGGCAGCTATCAGGAGTATTTCAGTAGCCATTGCTTTCACTCTGGCCTTGTTGGCATAGCATGAAGCTGTCATATTGACAGATGTTAGGCTTGACACAGACCACCTTTTGGTACCCAATATCGAATGTTTTAAATAGTTGCAATGAGGGTTGATTGCCAAAACAACAAGCCCTGAGTTAAACTGCAGTGCTGAATCTGTACGGCATTAATGAACAAGGAGTTTGATGTGTCTGAATTCTGCTTTGACCCATAAGTGTTAGTGAGCTCAATAATAATAGGAATAACAACAGCAACAACAACTGTGGTTTCATTGCATTCTCAAAAGTCTCTAATTGTTCACAAGATGTTTTGTGGGATTCCTGGGATTAAAACTTTGTAGATTGATTGACTCATAGACAACACCCAGATGTAATGTTGTTATCTATTTGATGTGCTGAATATAAATTAAGCATATTGCATTATATAGTAGCATTATGTGTGAACCAGACTGCATTTGCACATCACACAAACCGTGATTTCATGTTACATTTATGATTTTTAAAAAAAATAGTGTAGGAAATCTTGGATTTGCTTGATTGACACAGTATCTGTTTACAGATGGAAATAAATGTTTGTTCATGATGGTATGGTCATTTGTTGGTTTTCCTGACAATTTTATGGACTTTTTGCTAAATATAGAAAAAAATGTACTTGCAATTTACGTTTTGACAATTTTGGTAGATTATGGAAAGAGTGGAGCTATGATGAACCTACAAGAGTATAATTATCAAATGCATTTATAACTGCTGTAAAGATCTGAAGCCGCTTCTTTATATTTTACATTAACTTAGTTTCTCTTTTTTTCATTCTTTGCACTTCATCATTTGTTCTATTTATCTTTCTCTGCTTGAGTTTAGTTTGTGTTTATTTTTACTGTTGTAAAAATAAGTCAATTATTTATCAATATTCAATTAATAAAATTATTTTAAAAATTGACAGTATTCTGATGTGACAAATTAGGATGAATTCTGTACCCAATTAATTTTGGACAAGTTAAATGCAATTATTTCTGAAACTGGGTTGTTGAACTTAACCCTAATTACGATGTAAAGTTAGGTCCAAGAAAAAAAAAAGCTAAAGCTCTTCTTGATTCTGTGAAAAGTCGAGATGGGTGTTTGAGTTGGGAATTCTGGGAAATTATCCCCTTCATACCTGAATAGGAACAAATTGAAGTCTGCAACTCAAGTATACTTGGTAAGTGCAATCCTGGTTATTTTCAACAAAAAGCAGCTTTTTATTCTACTTTTGCTCTGCTGTTTCTAAGAAAAGGGGAGCTAATATTGATGATCTGCAGTGTTAAGCATATGTAGGAGGATTTTTTTTTCCCTTTAAGGTCATCGTTGCTCTGAGGGCAAGGTTTTAGCATCTGCAAGGCTGAAAGAGCCTCAGTTGATAAAAGGACTGAGCTATTCTGATGTTTCTGAAGCAGTTGCTGAACTGACTTTTATCTTCCAATTCCTCCTCTTCTGTACTTCTCAAATGCTGTCAGAATTGTGAATCCCACTACAAGAATTTCTCTTGGCTTTCCTGAGGGAAGATTCCAGATATGCAGAAGAGTTGCAGAGAGGAACTCAGAAATGAGACATTTTACTGGCAGACCATAAATTACAAGAATCTAAAATTGGTCCTTCAGGGAATCAAGCTTGTCCTCTGCCAAATAATGCAACCAGTTTATCTGGGCATAAAGACTTAAGGGAAAAGAAAGTCACATAATTGGTATCCCGAGGACTAGATCCATGTATCCAGTCAGAGCTTTCACATTGATGTTGATGGATAGAATAAGAATATTGGAGTTATGACATGGTTGAGAGCACAGTAGGGCATGTAAAGACCCACATTGCATTTATGTTGCCAATAGCTGCTAGGGAAGGTGTTTTTTTTTTTTACTTAGAAGACTCCATCCTGAATGCCCTTTTTATGTCTGTAGGTGAAAGAGAGACAGAGAGAGCAATATTTGCAAAATATAGGTTTTCAATTTGACATTCTGGGATTAAAAAGTAAGGCAAAAGTATTAATAATTTAACAGGAAAAGATTAAAAAATCACTGTGTTTTACAACAGACATAGATCTGGAGCTTGCTTTGATATCACTTCTTTTTAGGCAATATGGAAATGTGAAGGTCTGGGATTTTTTTTTTGCCTTGTCCTTAAGATTATTTTTCCAATATATCATTATGTGTGTAGTTCTTCCACATCATTGAACATTTTTAAAAAACATAATCTACAATTATTTGTATCCTAATAGGCCAACCTATGACAAACATAAACATATATTGTGTTTAATGACTGCAACAGAAATTCATAAATGTGTACAGATAACAATTTTTATTGTTGTTTTCTTCCGTGATTAATTTTTCTATCTATTTTTTAATGCTTATTATCACCTGAAGTCAGTTTTAAAATGCAGTTTACTATAGATTTTTTTTGTGTGTAGCTTTATATATTAATTAAAATTTAAATAATTCATTAGTATTAAGTATGCAAAAAGCTAAGCATTTCAGCCCACTTAACATAAAGCCTACAGTCTTATGAATCTTATGCCAATGAATCTTATATGAATTAAAACCACTGAACAGTGGGGGACATATTCCAAATTAAAAATGAATATAATAGCCATTTAAATTTTGCCTAGATGATAGACACTAACTTTAATATTTAAAATTATCCATAATATAATGCACAAATGATATGTGTTGTATTGTCTTACTGTATTGTAAATTCAGTTTGATCCTGTACTATGAGATAAAACTAGTCACTAAATATAATTAGGATTCAACTACATACACTAGTAAGCTCACTCACTTTAGTGAACATTTATTAGTCTACTATTATAGACTAATAAAATCTACAATGATTGGTAGCTAAGCATGATTGAATATCCTGATGATTACATGACAATGGATTAAACTACTTTGCCTAGAAGTAGTTGAAAAGGTAGAGTAAAATAATTGAAGTAGCATAAATCATTTGTGATTAAGTTACTTATTAATTGCATTTATTTCTTTTCCAAGGTCAGGTTGCAGTCTCACAAATTTAAAAGGACGTTTGGGAAGGATTTCTTTAAAAAAAATCTTGAAGTTGTACAAAGCCTTTGTTTCGTGCTATTCTAATAGTTCTAAATTCCAAATTAAAATTTTCTTGATCTTGCTTAAATTAGACTTGGAATATCAAGGAATAATTATTGATGGATTTTTTTTAACAAAAGGGGGGGGCAGTGCTGTTTAGTGCTCCAGATACACTTAATTTTCTACACATTTCATTTTACTATTTTTTGATATTACACAAAAGCCAGCCATTGCTACCTGTATCTGTTTCTTGTGTGAATATACAAACAACATGTATGTGTAAATATATGCACATGTACAGGTACATGATTCATCACCCTGTTTAATTTCCTAAGAAAGATTATAGTAAGTGAGCTTTTAGTGTAATGATGTCACCACTGCATGATAAACATGTATTACACAGTGAAAATTCTGATTATCTGTCAAGATTAATCTTTTTTTTCAGTAACAGCAAACTGACAACCCCCCGTAGTTCATCCTGAAAATACATGCTAATATCAAATATTGTGGGATAAGATTTTTTTTAAAAAAAATATTTTTATTTCTGTCAATGCAATGTGTTCATAGATGTGTTTCATAAAGCTCTTGTCAACTACTTCCACCAGTCCCGGCATCTTTTAAAACAATAAAATCTTGACAGACAGGGTCATTTCTTGAATTCACACTATTCATAGTAAAGAATGGTGAGAGAGCAGAAAATCTGGATTAGACGATGAGGTTGCAGTTCAGTTTTCACATGTGGCTGAGTTTGTCACAGGCATTGTCAACACGTCCTCATTTATTTTTAACCAAGGAAAGAATATATTTATGAAGAGACAAAAAAATGGGGGGGGGGGAGAGAGAAGATGAATATGTACTTTCGTATAAAGTGGCCTTTGTATATTACAGGCACTTTTAGCTGCAGCTTGAAAACAGTGCTTGGGAAGTACGTTTCATCTTTAAATATGATCAGATAAAACCTTGAAATCCTTTTAAGTTGAAAGTGCATAGCTGAACAACCTGCCTGCCGCTCACAGTAGATGGTTCCTTAATTTTTTGTTGTAAACCTGGAGCAAAGGTAGCATTATGAGCATTGTTTTAGAAGAAGAAAGAATATAATTTGAGGAGAAAAGGAGAGTTGCATCAGTGAACTACTATTTCCCAAATCTTTGTGAAACTGAAATTCTGTTGACTGTGTGTGTGATCAGTTTTTTTGTGCGAACCCAATAAAATGCTAAGTGGCTCCATAAAAATTGGTATTTATATTGACATTTCAAAGTGCAATAAAGAATCCTGAAACAGATCTAAGGAGGTGAAGCAGCTCTTTTTCCAAGCTCACTGTTGTTTTTATAAATTCTTCTCTTCTCTGTCCTCAAGTACTTTATATGAAATAAATGCTTCTCTCCTTAGTAACTCTATCCCCACCCCACAAAGAAGGTGTACTTCTCCATGTTAATTCAGAGTTTACATGTTTAGTTTGCATATTTTTGCATCAGCAGTTCTTAACTCAATTAGAGAAAGGTCACCGTCATTCATAATCAAGAGGGAAAAATAGATTAAAGGTCATGGCTGAATGCGGGGGGGGGGAATCCCACCTGATTAGCTGTACAAGTTTATTCTATGATTTAATAAATTACAGGATAAGTAGAAGTCATGAATTAACAAATTAAATGTGATATTAGGGGTCAGTTACTTTGTCAAGTTCTAAAGTTAGTCACATATTCTCTACTTGTTTGATTTTGTAGGTTGAATATGTTGAGTGATGCTGTGTGTTAGAAATGTTTAATCTAGTAAAAGAAGAAAGGTTAAGCCTAAACATAATTGGACTGAAAGGTGCATTCTTTGAATTGAGAAAACTTTAAGGAAAACTATTTAAAAATTAGATCAGAAATGTTTTTAGTTGCTGAGATTGAAAGATAATAAGACCAGTGAAACATTTTTTTGCCATTAAGTTTCATTCCAGTTTTCTACATGCAATCCACAAGTTTCATTAAACACAGTTGATCTCATTTTTTTGCTATTCAGAACAAAAAACATCATAATTCATTATTACTTTTTGGTCTCTATAAGTATGTATGTGTGCAGGCAGTAATAAAAATATATATCTGTAAGGTGCTTTCTGAAGGAAAGGAAAGGTGCTTTCTAAAGGAAAAATAGTGCTTTGTGACAAAGTATAGAAAACATTGAACATCCTCAGCTTTTATTAAAATAACATAATGGCACTGACCATTTAATTTTTCAAAACCAAAGGATTTTAACATCTTAAAAATCACAGTATAAAGTACACTATGAAAAACCACCAGTATTGTTCTATATTAAATAAATATTGTTTTCATTTTTTTAAAAAAATCTGCTTCCCTTCTTTTTAAAATGTTGCATTTCTTCCATTTTTAAAAGAAATATATTACCACAATATTTTAAACCCTGTTCACTGGTACAGTTTCACACTGCATCAAACTTGATTTCAATGTGAATTCAGAATATAGTTTGAAACTGTTAGAGTGAACAGGCTTTTTAAAAAAAATAGGTCCAAAAATTTTAACAAGTTACTGTATTCAAATCTGTTTTATGATACAAGGTTTAACATAGCATAATAAAAGTAAAAAAGTATTTAGGAATATCTATTAGTAAGTTGTTTATAATCATTTTAGACCATTATGTACATGCAATATTTGTAGCAGATGCATTCATATGTCTGTGTTATATCTGATATCACATCAGAAATTTTGTGTATAAGCAAAGTAAGGTAAAAGGTAAAGGTTCCCCCGCACATGCGTGCTAGTCGTTTCCGACTCTAGGGGCCGGTGCTCATCTCTGTTTCAAAGCCGAAGAGCCAGCGCTTGTCCGAGGACGTCTCCGTGGTCATGTGGCCGGCATGACTAGACGCCAAAGGCACACGGAACGCTGTTACCTTCCCACCGTAGTGGTCCCTATTTTTCTACTTGCATTTTTACGTGCTTTCGAACTGCTAGGTGGGCAGTTAAAACAAGAGTAAATGGAATCCATGATCAATTTATATTTTCATCATATTTTTTCATCTTAACTAGCTTCCTAATTTTCTATTGTAATGAGGACACTGTATCTGAATATTCTAAGAATTTTGATTTTTCTCAGTGAATTGTATCAAAATTTATTATTTTTTAATCCAACCATATGAAAAATGTTGCACAGCAGTAATTTTGAACATAATCCCAATTAGTCCTTTTTCAAATAGATTCCTGGAACATTGTTTTCATGATTTTAAAATGGGGGAAATGGTATTTTACTGACTTTTAAGTTTAGCCCCATTCAATTTGTTACTTTTTGTTGTTGTTTTAATTG